>NW_022990029.1:729588-894816 GCF_902827175.1 Gymnodraco acuticeps | reverse complement strand
ACAACTTGAGGAATTAAATGTGTTTCCAACTTGTCTTTTAAAGACTAGCGATACATTTAAGAATGTTAAGACGATAAACATAATGTAAAAAACATAATTCAGAATCAATAAGTAAGCTAAACACTGTCTCATTGAGATCCTTTCTGATTGGATCTTACGTGGGGTCGTTGGCCAGGTTGAGGAAAAGGCAGACGTTGTCCATGGAGCCATTCTCCTCAAAATCAGACTTGAAGAAGCGGGCAGTTTCCATGTTGACCTGACACACAAAGGATACACGTTAACGATACAGAGTCAAACATTAAAAGGTTCACCCAAAACCTCAATACAATCTTTTTTATTTAACAAAAGCTCCCTTTGGATCCTTTTTTTACATTTGATGGAAAGCTCTTAGAATTATTCAAATAGCCAGCAATGATTTTAAAATAGTTACACTTCTTGACAAATGTCTTGACTCTGAGATTTGTTGTCATAAACTGTCTAAAAATAAGAAAAATAAAAACACACAGCTCCTACTGCAAGAGTCTAGAGAAACTTTTTGACCAATAAACAGATACATTGAAGTTACTGGTTACACTGTGTCTTTTTTATAAATGTATATCCATGTGTGAATCCCTATTAACACAGACTCTCCACAACCAGATGTGAACTGGTGAAGTAGAGGAAGAGGGGGGATTATTACTAAGCAAGTGAAGCAAATCTGTGTGTGTGTGTGTGTGTGTGTGTGTGTGTGTGTGTGTGTGTGTGTGTGTGTGTGTGTGTGTGTGTGTGTGTGTGTGTGTGTGTGTGTGTGTGTGTGTGTGAATGTGTGAATGTGTGAATGTGTGTGTGTGGTAGAGGTCAACCTGTCACAATTGAGGGAATTATAGCAGAGTGAGGGGCAGCTGAGGAGCAGAGAACCTGATACTCGTCTGGCAGCGTTAAAGGACCTGTTGAATTAGTAACCTGTGTTCATGACCGGGGATATGCTCAGAGGTGCAGAAGTAACAAGAGGGACTTAAAGGTTAAATCACCTGGTGAATAAAAGACAGAAAGCAGGGCGGGAGAGAAGGGACAGGGTGTCTGCCAGGGTTTAAAGGAGGATTAGACACAAATGGGAGGGGGGGAGGGGCTCTGAACAAGTGTCAACTGAACGCTGCAGTTTTTCTGCTTACCCCCATGGCTGCAAAGACAATTGCAAAGTTGTCAGAACTGTAGTCCATCACATCCTTGGACTTCTTCACCAGGCCGGCCTGACGACAGATCTGAGCAGCGATCTGAGAAAACACAGTCAAGACTTTAGGTACATGTTGGATGTCAACTCAAAGAACAAACATGCATGTGTGGGGGAATGTGAATAATACGTTTGCCTTCTCGCCTTGCATATTTTCATTTTGGAATAAATATTGAAGGCATTATCTTCATTACCAACCAATGGGCTTGGAGTCAGTTTACTATTCCAATACTTACTTGTAGATCAATGTATTGTAATAAGTTAACAATGAAACACATTTAGATTATCAGTAGATGATTAAAGTATTCTATAAATACCAAACAACTGAGTAGATTTACTCAAGTACTGTACCCATTGCACAATTTTGAGATAGTTGTACTTTACTTGAGCTAGTTTGTACTCCTACTCCACCACAATTCAGAGGTACATGGTGTACTTTTCCTCCACTACATGTATTTAATACCTCTAGTTACTTCACAGATGTGGATGAATGATGTGAAATCTAATCAAGTGTTGAATCAGACTTTAGTTCCACCTGGAGTAAATCCACCAGCTACCCTGCAGTATACAAAGTCATTCAAACTAGCTGCACCTTTACCAGCTTTGAGAACACTTTAATGATCAATCATTATAAAACATATCATATATATTATTCTGAAATGGACCAATCTGCACAATGACTACTTTCACTTTTGATACTTTAAGTGTACTTGGATGCCTATACTTTAGCAGGACTTTTACTTGTAACAGAGTATTACATAGAGTATACTCTACTTTCACTTAAGTACAAGATCTGGGTACTTCTGACATCTCTGACCACAACCCAATGCTTTAGTGAAACTAATAACTGGTGCATAGTGAAGAGCTGGTGTTCTACTTGATGGATTTGTGGAAGGAAAGAGGAATTTCACGCTCATCACATGAAGTCATGGCTGCGGGGTTGATCTGCCTGACCTCTGCCTGACCTCTGCATGCACCCTGAGTCCAGCACCTTGAGTCCAGCACCTGGCCCATAGAGGAGAGCAGCATGCATGACCTCTCTGACATGTGCTTAATGAAACAATGAGACAAGTTTTCACACCATCCCATGGCATGCAAGCGGCTCATCATTAGCGGGACACCACACGGCCCCGCAGTAGGAAACTTTGGGGTTTTTAAGTGGGATTGACTAACGCTCATAACACAAACTTGTAAAAGTGTAGTTGCAAGTCCTATTGTGAAGCCGGGACATTTTGAGTACACCAACGTTTTATGTTAGAAATGTATAGTGGGGTCTCCAGCACATAGAAACTGCCGGATGCTCACTTGCATACATTGGGCAATTTTCACAATTAGCACAAGTTACATCAATTACCATTATAGCCTATGTGGACAATTGTAAAACAAAATGGCTTGGTCTGAATGGGGGTTATTCCGAGTCCATTTCAGACATTTTTAGAATCTGAATCAGAACATATCTGGTTTTAACCAGATAGTGGCCATATCTGTTCTTCCTGTGGGCGGATTTTGACACATTTGTGGTCGATTTGGCAGATTTAGGGGACTCTGGATCATTTGGATTGGACAGATTGCTTATTTATTTGCAAGAAAATTGTCCACAGTAGAGATACAAATGTTGATCTTGTGCTCTCTATATCCAATGGTCACAAACCTACTCGAAAACAGCCCACAGAGGGTACAGATATGTCCACTTTCTGGTGAAAACTTTGATGGTGAATAAATCAGAAATGGATTCAGCATTCTCAATAACCACTCCAAAATGGTCCAATTCAGCAAAGTCCTGAAGAATAACCGTTTAAAAAATGTTTAAATATATTTTTCCCTTTACTTTCTTAAAAGCTTACATTGTTTTCTGGCTTCGCTACATTTTAACAATACATTTGTCTCAGAGAAGAAAACAGTAAAACCCCAAATATACTTATTTAAAAAAACAAACATCCAATGAGCTAATAAATGCTTATTTATTTAACATAGAATAACATTGGGATTTCAAATAAAAGCTGTCATAACTCAAACATAGTGGATATCAAAACAACTACAAAAAAACCCTGAAACAAATACCATATCGACAGTCGCTCAGCATGACATGTAGTCCCTGAGCATTGATGTGTACAGGGCTGAACGAGCGAAACAGAAATACAGAGGTCAACACTTCTACAGCCCCTTACTTCATCTGAAGAGCATCTAGCCCAGCCAATGGGCCACAACTCAAGAAACCTCCTTTGTGAAGGTGTGCTTCAGTAGATTGAATCACTCAATATTGTTTTTTTTGGGCCATTGTTTATTTGCCATGAAAAGATTTCCAAAGCTGTCCTACTTAAACTAACGTATGGTGCCAAACAAAATGTGTTTATCTGGAAAGTATGACCTGATCTCGTTGGCTTTCTGCAGCAAACTGTACGTCACCAAGATGGAAACAGATGCTGGAGCAGAAGCCAGAGAAATACAGGCACAGCTGCTTTGAAGCACAAATCCCAGAAACACAGGTTATTTCTTCTTTGTGTAATTCATGTTTCACTTCTTTAAGTATGGCCACTCACTAGGACATTCTGACTTTACCTGAAACGCTTTTAAACAACATTATATTGTAGTTTGTAAAAAAATATACTTTATGGTAAAACTGAGTCATATATTTCCATTGTGAGGCATGAAAACCCTAAGGAGGAAGCAGAAGTCCAATTGTTGTCATGTGACACTGGGAGACAGCTGACCCACATGAAGGAGCTGAGTCATCAATGTTAAGCATTTCCACGGAGGCAGCCACAGAAATAAAAACTAAATGATATGAAAGCTTTTATCTTTAGATTTTGGCACTCCAAGTGGAAATATTGAAAAATGTATTTCCATTTGAGCATGGAGGTTCATTGTTGACCTTGGGAACATGCATGCATGCACAGTTCCAGGAATATTAGAAGAAGCTTAGTTTACTGTCAGTTAGCCAGCAGTGTGAGAAAAAGTTTTAGAGAGTACTTGTCCATGGACAAGTGAGTTTGGCAATTTACTTGTCCGAATAAATGTTTCACTTGTCCAGAATGGACAAAAATTGGGGCCACTGGAATCTTCTTCTTCATCATCTTATTTTACATTTTCCCACGGTTTTTACGACACCGCTAACGTAAGTGAGCGGTAAGATTTTACTGCATCACACATAGGGTTGGGTATCGTTTGGATTTTAACGATCCCGGTTCTGCTTTTCGATTCCGGTTATTTTCGGTTCTCGATTCCGGTTCTTTGAGAGGGTACAAATAAGTCCCATGACAAACTGGGAGAAAAATATTTACAAATAACTTCATACTGTTGAATTTCTTACGGTTATTGAATACAATTATATATAATCTCTGCATTGTTTAGTTAGTTCTAAGTGGTGCAGTTTGAGAATGTACAATTGGCCCAGTCTCCTCTGATGTTACACTGCAACCTGCCTGTGAGATACAGTCCAACCACACATGTCCAACACATAGGACATAACCTAATAATAATACATTAGATTTATAGCCTATAGGCCTAGCGCTTTTCTACAACTCAAAGACGCTTGCACGCTTACACATGTCCTGTAATACACATGCTGCAGCTGCCCAGCTGCTCACTGTTTGTAAAAGTAAATAAATAGTATTTTCATTTCAATAATGTACTTTCTATACCCTGCTTCATAAACAATACTGACATCCCTGTGCTCCTCCGAGTCTGGGGGTCCGGGGATGTGAGGACAGCGCGAGGACACAGACAGGGAGGCTGCTTCACTTCATAAAGCAAATGGCGGTCGATATTAACAACACAGGAGCTAAAACGCTTAATAACCTTCATTACGTGTTAGAGAAAGAACATAAGAAAGTTTGACAAAGATGAGGCTGTTAAACGGGCAGCGGAGCCGCTGTGTGTGTGTGGGAGAGAGAGAGCGAGAGCGAGAGCGAGAGAGCGAGAGAGCGAGAGAGCGAGAGCGAGAGAGCGAGAGCGAGAGAGCGAGAGAGCGAGAGAGAGAGAGAGAGAGAGAGAGACTGAGCTGCACCCTGCAGCGATCAGCTGATACGGAGCATAGAGAGAGCTGCAGTCCGCGGGGCTCGGCCTCGCCTCCTGTCCTCACAACTCTTATTAATCCCGGGACCGGACAATTGTTATTTGTTCCTACTCGGAACCGAGTTTTGCTTCCCAACCCTGCCACTGTGCTACACTTCCCTCTAACTGTACAGAAAGCGGCGAGATACATTTCCTTAGGAATCGACAAGCAGAACCGAAACTAACATTTCTAAACGAACAATGGCGGACACGTACAATTTGCGAATGAGTTCTGCCTTTTGTAAACTGAATGTATCAATAATTTGTCAATAAATGAGGGTGAAAACCGTCACTTGTCCGCCGGACAAGTCAATTGAAAGATCTACTTGTCCGATATTGTAAATAACACGTCCCGGACGGTGGGACGTGTACTTTTTCGCACACTGGCCAGTAGCTTAATAAATGATTATGAACAAATTAAAAAAAAGGATTGTATTTACATTTGAGCAAATGAGGCATTGAGTTAGTTGAGGGGTTATTTTGTGACAATCTACTGCCGTTTACACTGTCTTCATGTCAACTATAATGCATGCTCAGAGCAGTGGAGAGGGGGCTGCTGTTTGATGGATTGCTGCTTGGAGTTGTTAGACTGTTGAAAGCCACTGCACTTTGACATTTCCTGGGATTTGATTCAATAGTGGCAGAGCAATAACGACATACAGCTACATTTGGCTAGTTATCCACATAGAAATAACTAACAACAAATCACACAGTAACTCCAGGTAAAGATTGCATTATTACTCTTCTCATAGTATTGCACTCTTGTGAAAATGTTGGAACTGTGAAAAAAGAAAAGAGTCCACATCGATGCTGCAGAATCGTCTATTTTATCCGCCATTCTTCGTCATAACCTGGCCGCCTGGATATATATAGGATCAGGTGTGAAATGCTTACAGCGGATAATGCAGCCTGCAGCACAAAGAGCTCCAGAGGGAAGCCGAGCCACTTCACATTCCATTATGTTTATAATATTATATATGTATTACTTGTATTATATGTATTTTTTACATTACCTAAAAAAGATGTGCTTTTATTAAAAAAGGCATTTGATGATAGTTTTTCTTGTTATATTTATACTAGGGCTGTCAAACGATTAACATTTTTAATCAGATTAATCACAGCTTAAAAATTAATTAATCATGATTAATCACCATTCGAACTATGTCCAAAATATGCCATTTATTTATGTATATTGTTGTGGGAATGGAAAGATAAATGAAAGAAGGCGGATATATCCATTTAACATACAGTATCTATGTTTATTATAAAACATTTCTGCGTGTCAAAATGAAAGACAACCCACACACCTATCAATCATCAAACCGTGGGGTCTTAATTCATTACGTGTTGATTTCTATCAACGGGGGAGTACTTCAGGAAAGTCGACGGGGGGTGGGGGCTAGTGGAGTACTTCGTGACCACAGAGTGTGAACGCTGTGATCAGCTGTTTTAGCGCAGTTCTCCAGTGAAGGGGAGGAGTCTCCCTCCGCAGCCGGTTGGCGTAGTTTTGGCACAATTCCGTTGTACAGACCGACGTTAACAGCAGCCCTGTCTGTGCACACGGAGACCGACTCTGTCGTCCGGTGATCTAACCGCCTTCTGGAAAAGCTTCACAAGTACGTCGGTACGCAAATGCGCTTTGTGACACAGGTGACGGTACGCATTTCAGATTACGCACATAACCTGCGTACCAGTTATGTGCACCCCTGTACTACAGCAAAAGTATTCTCCGTCGGGACTTCCTGCAACAACACCACGCCGTTATCAAAGATGTTCTATTGAGAAGACGATCACTACGTGACAAAAGTTTTCAAAACCGTGGCTACTGAAATCAATCTTACTAACTGCTGTCTGTGCAATTTACTCCGCGCGAGTTGGCAGATTTTATTTCGCTTACTTTAACATCATTTTTCATGGTGGGGCTAAGCCATTTCTTGGTATGGGTGTAGCCTACCCCAGCCATACCCTGGCGCTGCCACTGGTGGGATGTATGGGGCGGGCCATTCTGCACATGCGTTAAATGCGTTAAATATTTTAACGCAATTAATTCAAAAAATTAATTACCGCCGTTAACGCGATAATTTTTACAGCACTAATATATACTCTATGTAAAAACATACATTTGTAATTTGAAGCTAATACATGAATGGACAAAACACGTATTAAATTAAAGCTGAACTGCTGTACTTCTGATAATACTTAAAGTCATGCAGAAAAGATTCCCAGGAAGCTGGTAACAAGGCACTGGTGGGTGTGATCCTGAAGCTGATGAAATGAAGCTGTGGTCTCACCTCGTTGTGGGGCAGCCCAGCAGCAGAGAAGATGGGGATCTTCTGTCCTCGGGCGATGCTGTTCATGCCATCGATGGCTGAGATGCCCGTCTGGATCATCTCCTCGGGGTAGATACGGCACTGAGGGTTGATGGGCTGACCTGGAAAACACAGAAACGGATCAATTACACCAGTCACTGAGGAATCCTGTTCATAATTAGGAGATTTCAGTTCAATGAATACAATATTTATAACAAATCGTTAACTGCAACTTGTGTTGAAAGAAAACGGTTGGAAAGATCCTGGGAGGAAGCTTTGGAGGTGGCAGTTAGAATCCGAGTAGGTGTAGAGCAACTGTGAAATTAATAAGTATGAAACTCTAAAATTCTAATATAAAGACCAAATCAGACTAAAAGTAGACAACTCAAATGCTATAAGACACATTGCTGTACAGTGGCCAATCTTTTTTTATATATAAATAATACTCTGTAGTGTTCGCAGGCTCCCTGTGGCTAGCAAGGTCCCAAATGTGTGTGAAGATTTACGATACCCGACTTTTAGTTCAGTTACCAAATTCATATTTCTTTAGTTTAAGTTGTTTTTTTTAAGTTCCAAAACGTGGAAGCTTTTGCTACACAAAAACAGCCTGAATAAAATGGTCTAAATTTGGCAAACATTGTATATTATTCAGTAAACAGGATTAATAATGTAGCCAGAAATGTGTATCCAAATTCCCCTACTTGTCACTTTTCATGATTCAGTGTTACTGTCACATGTTGCCGTGTAGCAAAACAGATTTGACAGGAGAACGAACACAAGTAGTCAGGAATTTTGATTTAACCTTATTCTCATGGGAAGTTACCTGAAATCTATATTCTATTATCTATATGTGAAAATAGTGATTTGCCCATTTCATACTCTATGGGGAATTTGCTAATTTAAACGGCATTTTCTTTTTATTTCATTTTTGTATGAAGGCGCAGCTCTCTTGTTAAGACATCTGTCCAGCTCAGGGGCCTCATTTATAAAGCGATATACGCTCAAAAGATGGCGTACGCCAGTTTCTACGCAATGTTTGCGATTTATAAAATACTAACTTGACGGGAAAACGTGCGGTCCTCCACGCAAACTCTAACCCATGCGTACGCACTAAGCACAACAACGGGAGAGACGAGAAACTGCGACACCGTTGGCAGAAGGAAGAATGGAGAGAAATATGTGGAAATAATACCATAAATAAAATGTTACCTCTCATTTATCATATAGGAAGAATTCATTTTCAAACATTGATTAAAGCCAATCTTAAAATGATTAAACAAACGCCTGTTTGAGACTCCTCAGTGCACACAAACACATAACTTGGAGAAATAAATAAATACGGATATGTTATTTAAAACCACCTCGAATATGTTGTGTTAATGTTATGAAATGTTTTCTCATAAATGACGCGGTTTTGCATTTATATAGGTTGTAGATACGAGCATGGTTTTATATACTACCATGTTTAATCATGTTGTATGCCGTTTGCCAAGACTTGATAAGTCGCTCGTAAAACACAGGAGGTATGGAAACTAAGAACACCATATGTGGTAAATTGTACAGCTAATATAACACAACACATTAGTTGTATTTCCTTTAACCCAGTGGTTCTCAAACTTTTTCTGTCAGGCCCCCCTTTGGAGAAAAAAAAAAGTCGGGCCCCCCCAACACAAATAGTCAGGCTCAGTGGCGGCGCCAGAGATTTCTTTTGGCGGTGCTGTGGGGTAGCTTGACGTTTCATAGAGGGTGCTCAAACATCTAGGGTTTCCCATTAATGTACCGGGCGCTACAGAGGAATGTTCTACTGCAACACTCCCCACACGCACATACACAGTGTACCCGCGACTGTCACAATGAAGGCTCGATAATCAGCTCACGGCATATAGGTGTAAGCAGGGGTCAAGTGCTATTTTTATAGGTGGTGTGTGGACCTCACATAGTGGGGTCCGGGGGCAAGCTCCTCCGGGAAGATTTATTTCTAAATATTGAAGTTGAAAGCATCAATCTGGTGCACTTTGAGAGCAAAATGAAGAGATCTATGGATACCTCTCTCAACACCCATTTGAAACAGAACTGTAAACAGATTTACTTTATGGATATTTTACAAATCACCCTTTTAAACTTTATTCTTATTTTACTGTCATATAGTCTATTTCATAGCTGTTTTTCATTTATTCTCTTATTTTTTTATAACTATAATGATCATATAAACGTGTGCCTCGGAAATAATTGTTTACATTAATGGTGACCAAAACATTTGAGACCCACTGAGATTCCTTTACAGTAGCTCACTGAGTCTCTCAGTCTGACAGGAGAGGACTCTCCTCCACTTTGTTGTTGAGAAACACACACACACACACACACACACACACACACACACACACACACACACACACACACACACACACACACACACACACACACACACACACACACACACACACACACACACACACACACACACACACACACACACACACACACACACACACACACACACACACACACACACACACACACACACACACACACACACACACACACACACACACCACACACACACACACACACACACACACACACACACACACACACACACACACACACACACACCACACACACACACACACCCCACACACACACACACACACACACACACACACACAATATTATTTTAGAATCAATAATTTTTCAAATGATGATTTCTTTTTCTTTTTTCTAACCATTTTTGACTATTTATAGGCAAATATGGGCGTTACGTGAAGCCCGCAAAAGCTGCACCGCATTTCGAGTCGGTTGTGATTTATAAAGGGAAACCGGCGTAGGAAGTGCTGTACGCACTTCCCTCGCCGGTACGCAATGTTTGGTGAATCGGAAAATGTTGGAACATTTCTGTACCTATTTTTTGGATTTCTACTACGTAAGCAACCTTCCCACGTGAATCCTACACACAGCATTATAAATGAGGCCCCAGAGCATTGTGAAGACCGGGGGGGTCGTACCCATGATGTCCAGGTAGTCCTCAGCCAGGACGGTGGGCCCGCGGTCGATGGGTTTGCCTGAGCCGTTGAACACACGCCCTGAAAGAGGAAGAGTCTTTTTGAGCCAAGTAGATAGTCTTTTATTCGATAAATAACTACCATTTGGTTTATCAGTAGGGCTGAATTCAAGCATAATGACTGAGAAACGGATAGAATGAAATTCATTAGATGACGCTTCCATCCACATCTGATCTATTCTGCTTTGTATCAAACTCTAAACACATCAGAGTGGCTCTGATGGCTCTTGTCGAGTCTACAAGTAACAAGTACAAGTAATTATAATTTCATGGACATGATTAATGATACTTCAGAAACAAAAGCAGGTTTACTTTCTACTGCTGTTGAAATACATTTAACCTTGTTCTGTACTGAGATAATCGCACTGATTGAGCGCTCAAGAATATTCAGAAATATGGGTACAATGAAAACATAAGTACAAATAAGCATATTGAGGGAAAACTGCAGCATAACACTTTAAAGTACACTCCACATCTTTGTGGTGCAAACACAGAAGAATGAAAGGGTACTGTGCAGCTGATCACAACATTATTTACTTTAATTCTTAGAATGTTATTTCTGAATAAGGATTAAATATGCAAAGAGAAATGAGGTTGATCATACCGAGCATGTCCTCTGACACGGGGGTGCGCAGGATGTCACCAGTGAACTCACAGGCCGTCTTCTTGGCATCGATACCTGATGTTCCCTCAAACACCTGAACAAACAAACGCACGGTTCAGATACAAAACTGTTCAACTAAAATACTTTACGATATATATATATACACAAAATACAAAGTTAGTTTTAGTGTCATTGCTATCCTTTCAAGTTTTAGTTGAAGACACATCCAATTATTTGATGAGATGTCCTTTTTTATGTACTCAGATTAGGTTGAACAATTTAGTAACTTTAGTAGAGCCAAAACAATAACTTTGTGATTTCTTGAATCCTTTGACCTACTGTACACATTGAGTCCGACTGAAGACACAGTCCTCCTGCACTGAGAAATGTGTTTGCCGATTGTTGCTTAACGTGAAACTTGAGAGAGCAGTTTTCAGATGTGCCGTTTCTCTGAATTTGTGTACACCAACATTTTGTAACGTCACTTTGAGGCCAACTTTTTAAGGATTAAGGATCCATTTAATAATAACAGTAGGGCATTTCATAAAAATGTATCTGGAGGAATGTTATCAGCCACTAAGACAACAGAGAGTTCTCTGGGCTGATGTAGTCACGCAGTAATGCAAGGTACAGCCCAAGCAGCCATTTTCTTATGAAGACGAAAGAGCAATTTGAGAAATGATTGCTAATTATTTGTTTAAAATTCATGTTCTTGTGGAAAAATCCTATAAGACACAGTATTACTCAAAACTGGCCTGTTTATATTTTGTGATGCATCCTGTTATCTGGTATATCATTCATTTAGAATTTGCTCATTGTTGTTGTTCTCCTTCCACTTTGTATTGCAACTGTTGCAATGGACCTTCCCCCAGGACAAATCAAGTTTGAATTTGATGTGGACTATTTCCAGCTGTGGATTCATTCAAACACCAGCCAGCACATCTGGATCGTGTTCCTCACCTGGACCACGGCCTTGCTCCCGATCACCTCCAGAACCTGCCCGCTCCTCTTGGTGCCGTCCGGCAGGGTCAGGTGAACAATCTCAGCGTACCTGGGGAACTAGTCCGGAGATCAGCACAGAGTCAGAACACATAAGCACTGGAAGAATAAATCATTTGTAAAAAAGAAAGCAGCAAATATTAACATAGAACCATTGTAAACAATATTTAAAAAAATAGTGTTACATAATAAAATAAGATGTTTAAAGAAATATAAATATACAAAATAAAAAGTAAGAAAAAGAACATGACAAGTTACTCTGAAGAACATTTTTTTGAAGTATAACATCATTTGAAGTGAAAGAGCTGTGCAGTTTGAACTGGTAGCTTTGTGCAGAAATGTGGGTCTTGGTTAAAGCATACCCTCCAGCATGTGCACTGTACCCATCGGCTTGTTACTCCATCACTGCCAGAGTTAGCCTGGTAACTGATTCACCAGCACTTACAATGGTATGACTAGCTTAAAGTGAATATATGTGCACTTCCCGTGTTGTTCAGTGTTTGAATCTCTATGGTTTTTGCACTTATTAGAAGCCGCTTTGGATAAAAGCATCAGCCAAATGAAATGTAACGTAATATACAGGGAATGTGCCAAGTCACAGTATTGCACCACAACTGCCTGAAAACGACCCTAATATACTTAAAACAAGAGTACATCTGCAAATGCATCATGATAATATAATATATGATATACTAGTACATTGGCCCTCTTTAATACATTTTAACAGTTTTAGACCAGTAGTAGTAATAAACTAAATCATGACTAAAAAATCAATAAAAACTAGTTTGTTTTTTGGTGAATCGTTCCAGATCTTCAAAGACTTTGTAGTCGATGTAGTGGGAAAGTACCTCATTGACTCCAGTCAGCACGGGCTGTAGGGTCATCTTGACTAGTTTTATGGATGTGGTCTCCATTTGACCTGCTCATAGAAACAAAGCTTGCATTCCTGAGGCAATTCTCATTTTTCATGGCTCCACTTAAAATAAAAACAACAATAATGCGGCTTTCACACAAGCGCTTTTCCCTTTCTAGCTCCGAGCTAGAGCTTTTCTGGTTCAGCTCCGGTTTCCCTTTTCTGCTCCCGCTCTGTTCACACCGCCCAGAGCCCGACTGGTGCTGCCGCTGCTGCGTCATGACGTCACCGTTTACATCGCTGATTTGCTCCCCAACGGCATTACGGCGCTCACAACAACGGGGAACTGCGTCGGGTCGATGATCGTGTTGCTTTTAATCACACGAAGCCAGAATAAATTGAATAACGACTTCTCCAACCTTATACTTTGCTCCAGAGTGCCGTGGTTCATTGTTTATTAATGTGTTTCTGCAGCATTTACCGACCGCTGCTCTTCCACGGGAGTTTATTCTCCTCCGTTAGCTCACGGTTAGCTCACACTGCAGCGGCCGCTCTAAAGTATTCCTTGTCCGACTCACACAAGCAGCTGATACATATCCCCAGTTCCCCTTAGCCTAAGTGAATGTGTGTCAGTCTGAATTGACGCTGTTTGGTATCACAACGCTGTTATGAAAGTTTCTCTGGTATAAAATGGGTGCTGTTAGCATAGCAACCGAAGCTAAACTGACTACTTGCTATTGCTATCATATTGTGGCATAAACCGTTTTCTACAGGCACATTTTACAGGCGTATTTTTATTATGATTCTACTTGTGATAGTCGGACACGACAACCTGTGCAGCCCATGTATTGATTCCATCCGATAGCTGCTATAATACAAAACAAAACGTCTGCCTCTCTCCACAATGATCAATAACAGTGAACGGATGGTCAAAGTAAGGTACAAATAAACAGAATCACACGAAGCCTGGTTAGTGTTGCCTGACTTTATAAAGTGTGTTTATAAGCACTACTGCTTGTAGGCAGGCATGACAGTCGACCCATGTTCAGGGGAGGTGGGTTTAGTTTCCTGCACGCCTCGACGTAAGAGAGACGTAAGCGACGCCACCTCTTAGCTCCGAAGCTCTTGCCTCTAGACCAGAGGTGCCCAGTACGTCGACCGCGGGTGACCGCGAGGGCAATGCTGGTAGATCGCGAGTCATTCATAAAAAAAAAATCCAGTTCCGATAAAATAGACAAAACAGCTTTTGATCCCTCCTCCCTTGGCCTCCCTGCCACTTAATTCAGGAGTTTACTTGATTGACAGAAAAAGCGACCTATCGCTTTCCAGTCTGTTAACCCAGAATGCAAAGCGATACAAAATCAGTCAAGTGCCGGGAAAACTCAAATTAAGTTAAAGAGACTAACAAGAGACAAACAACAAAATGAGTGCGGGACCGAGCAAGAAGCTAAAGACAAACCACTTCCACCCAGAATGGGAGGAAGAATATTTGTTTGTGATGTCACATTCAAAGGTTATTTGCCTTATTTGTAAAGCAAGCGTCGCTCTGCCAAAGAAAGGTAACGTGGAGAGGCATTATCGGAGTGTTCACAGGCATATGACAGCGACTTCCCTCCGAGTAGCGAGTTGAGAAAGAGAAAGGTCTGTATTATTGCTACACAAACATTATCTCGCAGTCTTAGTGTCGCCAACTCGTTTCTAACATGCAAAAAGACAAACAAATGTCGGTGTATTTTTGATCTTTCCAATCGAGACGAGATCTCTCTCTCCCCCGTCTGTGCGCGAGGGGGCGGGGCAGTTTACACACACGCGGCTGCTACAAGCAGCAACACACGGAGGAGATGGCGGAGAGAAGCGCTCCAAGGTGAGGTTACATGTTACCCGTCTTGAGGTGGACAATGCTCCTTGCCAAGAGAGTTCAGCATGTGAGGGCGGTAACACGAGCAATGTGTCTAAACATTTAGCAAAAGCGCTCCACATCCAGACGGAGGAATGCACCGGGTTCAACTGTCTTTCTAGCAGCTCTGTAGCCCCGTCCACGAGTAACGTTTCCCCGTCAGGTGTTATGTATGCTAGCAGCAACACACGGAGTTAGCTACATTATACAAACACAGGTTAATGATTAGAGGAAACTGAGTTATTTATTTTGTTAAAGTTTCAGCTATTCTGTTTACAGTTCTGTCATCACATTATTTAATACGATTTGTTAAAACATTGTTGTTTCTTTTGATGTGAAATATTATTTATTTAATTTAAATAAAAAGCAATGTTAATTTGGTAAACAATTTGTTATTTAATAATATATGTATTTTTGAATCAAGTATTCATCTTTATTGTCTTCATTGTTAGTTTCCACATGCCTAAAACAACCTCAAGCTAAATCTAAAAGTTGATGGCTAAATAAGAGCGTTTGAGAAATTGTGCAAGGCATACAGTAATAGTCCGAATAGTCGATTAGTCGTTTCATTAATCGATAGATTAATCGATTATCAAATGAGTCGTTTGTTGCAGCCCTATTATCCCATGTATAAATAAAACGTGTTATTCAGCAACCCTTGCAATTTGGGATTTTATTTTTGGTTGGTAGACCTCGGTGAGCTGGTCATTTCAAAAGTAGCTCACCAGCCCAAAAAGTGTGGGCACCCCTGCTCTAGACCGACAATCTTTTGGAGCTGGAAGTGAACCGGATTCCGGAGCTAAGAGCCGGCGCCGCTGCGGTGTGAACAGGAAAAACCGGTGCTTTTCAGGCTCCAGCTCCGAGCCGGAGCTGAAAAAGCGCTGGTGTGAAAGGGGCATGAGACATACGTGCTACTCTTGGCCCACAGGGGGCCATGTCTTTCCAGCTCGTCCCTATCTGTCTCTATGTCTGTATCTGTGCGCTCATGGAGCCTCCTGCATCTTCCCCCCCCCTTCTTCTTGACCCTCTTCTATCCCAGGTGTGAAATCCTCATCCCTCATCATCTGAGAGCTCAACATCTGAATCTCCCTGAACTATCTGGTACAGAAAATGTCTGCTTCAGTTCCGTCTCCTGCAACAATATTGATTCATTAAGTCCATGAAGTCCATGACGTCCACTAGGATGGACATTTATAAAAGAGCTGTTATTTGAAAACTTGAATTATTTAATTGCTTTCAGAACTAATTATATAGTTCCTCACATGTTAATAAACAAGAACATAATATGATTTTCAAGGTAACAATTACAATTATTCAACAATATTTGACTTCTCCTCCTGCTTCTATGAAATGTTGTTTTTGGTATGCCAGCCATTTTGGATGAAAAGAAAGAGGAACTTCCCAGCATGCAATTTTAACCAATGACATATCACTGGAAAGACCAGGATGTCCTCTGTACAGAACATCAGGGATTGATAGAGTAGCTCAAAAGAGTCAAAGGAGATGCATGTTCGCAAAATGTTCACTACAGTGGACATTTTCAATGGGCTGGGTCCCAGGAGGATATAAAGTTGAATAAAAGCCTCACCTTCACATTATCCAGGATCACCAGCGGTCCGTTCACACCGGACACAGTGGAGTAGGCTGATGGAGAGGAGACAACAGAGTTCATTATTCATTCTTTTCGAGAGGCCACAAGACAGGAAAATAAGGCAGGTAATACTGACATTATTCACGCCTTTGAGCAGCTGAAAGCCACGATCCACTTAAGAATAAGTAGACGTGGTTACAACCGGCCCGTGTTAATAATCACAAGCTGACCTTTCACGGTGAGATTTAAACAGCTTCATGCACTTTCAGACCCAAATGTCAAAGGCAGGCAAATGTCAGGAAAAATGCATGAAATTCACATATGGAAAGATCAACTACACAGACATGTGGTTAGTTCCGAGCCTCACAATAACAGAAGACTAATTGAAGGGTCATTATTGATCAGGGGAAGTGGAAATAACCTGTGGGCTTACCCAACATCAACGGCAGCAAAAAGAACTGAAAGCACATTCACTTAAAGATGTCACGAAACACATCACACATGGACCTGAACTTCAGCTGCTGTGTATTCATTTCATCATCAAGAAGATGAAACAGCAATTTGATACTCCATTTGTGATTAAAGCTCCAGCACACCACATCACTGGACGTAGAGGTCATTTGTCAACAAATGCATAGCGCTCAGTGATTGGTCCATTATTAGGAAGTTTAGCAGTATCGGAAATCATTCAGCTAAATTCAATAGGTTGTTCATACATTCGTGAAAAGTGCTTTCTCAACATCCTGCAAGAATCCAAAACAATTCACAGCAAACTATTTATTTGTTACTCCTCTTTGAATGACATTAAAATAGTACATTTGCCACATCCAGGTACACTGTACAGTGAGATTGGAGGTACAGGGTAAACTTGAAAGCATTATTTTCATTATAAAATTATAAAGCATTATAAAGCATTATAAAACTGTACTTGTATTATAAAATAATGTGACCCCAAATAAATAAAGAATTAAAAAAAAAGAAAGCATTATTTTCATTATTATATCTTTTATTAAATGTGTTTTGTTTGTCCCTAGTTGTGCACACACACTGACATTTCACATAGCAGAATGATGAGACAGTGTTAGAGTTAGTCCCAGAGAGCACTGACCAGTGTAAGCGTGTTATGTCCATATCTCGGTCTTATTTCTGTAAAAGGTTTTTATTTTTTTTAATCAAAAATCGTTGTCGTCTTTCTTTTTCAAATAAAATAATTGTAGGAGCCAATTAACTGTGGGTATAAAGGTAGGAACCTGTGTGTGTTGGTGAGAGGTTCCGCCGGAAGGCCCATACAGTTTTTGACCACACGGAAAACACACACAAGGAGCACACACACACGGAGAACACACACAAGGAGCACACACACACGGAGCACACACACACGGAGCACACACACAAACACGGGATTACAAGCAAAGCAAAGGTATTGTGTAAACGGTAATATCGTGGTGAATATGGAAAGAAGCAATAAATGGAAACCAGTCAAATGGAAATAAATGGACTGTTTCAAACTGGAAACTTTGTTTCTGACCTTTATTCGGCAGCAAACTTGTGTGCGTCAATTACACCCACCAAGCGGATCCTCAGAGGCTTAAAGCGTTGGCTTAGCCTACAATAATGCTATCGACTGATGTTATTTTGTATATTGGTTTTGATTCAAACAAATCCAATATCATGAAACTTTTATATATTTGATGACGATTCCACCCCACATTAACCGTTCTCTGCTTTTCCTTTTTTCCAATATGGTCCCGAATCGTTCTCAGCCACACTCAAGTCAGCTAATATTAAACCATACTCCACACAAACAATGTTTTTAAATTCCATCAGATGCCTCTGAGCAATAGCATAACAAACCTTGTGTGCTCCTAAGTGAGCGAACCTGTCAGACTGCAGCACACCTGTAGCAGCCCTTGTTGAGTGGAACTGATATGAAGGAGCAGCTAATCGGATCTCAATAATGAAAGTGTGCTACCATGTCATGGCTACAGGTCCACTCCGTGGTTAAGTGTAGAGCTACGTTCAGGTTCAGTGTAGAACAAAAAGACAGCTCTAATGATTATCGGAGTGATAACAGAAGAGCCTTGGTAGAGACAAAGCGGAGCGAAGAACATGTTTCTCTCTGAATCGAACAGCAACATTCACTCTGCTGACCTGCAGGCCAATTTACCCCCCCCTAGCCATCACTATACTTGTGCACATCTGCAGACCGCCATTGTTTCCACCAGACTGTCCATCATGGTCTGGTGTTCCTCTTTATGTGCGAACCGTCAATCTCTGGGCCAATATCAAAGGCGTAAGGAAATGAGAGCAGACTGGGACGAACATAAAGCAGCAAGCTTAGCAGGGTGCATCCACTATGCCAGGGGTTCCCAACCCCCGGCCCGTGTTACTGCCGGGCCGCGAAATAGCTGTGAGTTTATCGTAATATTTGCAGAATTATAAATATATACAAATATTTTATCATAATATAATTTTCGCACCTATACCAGTCATATTATTTCATCCAGTAGCCTAGCTAATCTTTCACCAGAAAACCGTTGAAAATGGTTTTTATGATGTTCCGAGGGATTCGGCGGCTCATGGTCTCAGCCTCTCGTGCGCACGAGAAAGTTACCGGTGCGCCAAGTAGGAAGAGGAGCAGGAGACAACCGTTTCATTGCAGACTGTTATGTTTATGTGGGGAAATGGCAGTGCATACATTATTTGAGATATTTCAAACTCGGACTTCATTTTAAGGATATGTCGGCCAGGGGTGTAGAGCTATTTGTTTAAGCACCGGATTGGCAAAACAGGAGAGTAAACCATTCTGCCTTGATCTATGAATTCATGTCTGTGACTCTCACAGTATCTGCTACCTGCAGCTGTTTTATAGAAGGAAAACCTCCTTCACTTCATGAAATGGCTGCAGGCAGCATCAGGAGGCAGCGGGACGTATACTCCGCCTCTGAGAAGTGCAGCACCAGCGCGCCAAGAGCTGTGCCTTTTTACGCACCGCCTTCGCTGTGTTTACCTTCATCAGAACAGCTTAAGAGTGACTGCAGGCCGCTACGTGTTAACCACACACACACACCTCTACACACATCGAACTGCCCGATTACTCCCCCTTTTATTAGTTTTAGGAAGGAGATGTCCAGTGAACAAGGTGCATGTGTGTGTGTGTGTGTGTGTGTGTGTGTGTATGTGCTCTGCTCAGCTCAGTGTGTGTTTGTGTTTGTCCGACACCGGCATTTGTTTCCAAATGACCATGAACAGTAATTTACACACATCTGGCTAACTCCATAGGTAGCCTATATACGGGTGTTCCCAAAATAAATTAGTTTAATCTTAATCTCGATGCTGTCGGACGTGCACCGGAACGAACGTCACTATCATAATATCTTCTGAAAACAAATGCCAGTGACACACACGCACACACCTCCTTCATAGCGCCTTCTCTTCATTTTCCCAGCATTCACTGGATTATCCGTAAATCATACAAACAAAACCAAAACCTTGATTTATCTGTTTTGCCGTTTTGGTTTAAAAACTGAATAACGTCGGTTTTTTGGTTTTCCGTTTTTCAGAAAAAAACAATTAGCCTCTGTTGCTACCTGCTGGTGGTGAGTAAATATTAAAATCAGTTAAAATTGACAACCGGTCCGCATTTTTTTTTTTAATGTATCTGCCGGTCCTTGGCACAATAAAGGTTGGGAACCCCTGCACTATGTAGGCAGAGGCCAACTAAATCACCTGTCAATGCTACAGTATGGCAGCCATTTCCCAGACAGAGAGAGAGTGTGTGTGTGTGTGTGTGTGTGTGTGTGCACATTGATTAAAAAAGGTTCAAGTGTGAAAACCAAGGGCACCACAAATAAATGTTCTAGTAAAAAATAAAATGGTTTACTCTAAACGGCCTTCCTTTATCTCAGGGCCCTCGTTCTGGTGAATGACTCAAGTTCTTATACACATGTTCCCATTTGTTTCACAAGACCTTGCAGGAAGCAAGTTATTCAAGGAGAACATGCTTTAATAATTGTACCAACATTGTATTAGGTTACAATAGCATATATACAGCTTTACTCAAATGATCCGTTTTCATCAGTATGGATCTAAAATATAGATAACGTCTGTGGCTTCTTTCCTGCACTATTCAAGATGCACTATTCCAACCGCACCACTGTACAAACCAAAAATAATCAAACATCTTGATAAAGAATACAATTGTAATTTGTCGTTTGCATTGCATACTAATGTATAGCCGATACAAACCTCTTTTTAATGATGTGACTCTCCGATTGTCCCCATGCTTACAGACAAGACAGATGATAGATTTCTCAGGCCAAGACATCTCACCAGAACCAAAGATGCCATTTACAAAGCTATTTTTTCTAAAATTCCATCACATTTTAACATAACATTTTCTGTCACCAACTGTGAGAAAATATATATTATTGGCAACCGACTGAAGGGTGATAATGATGCAGGGACATTTTGGGCCACATTTTTATACAGGAACTGATCCAGAAATCCATAATCATCAAACATTTGACAACCATAAAGAGACACTTCAGAGAAATGCATACAGACAACGAGAAAGGAAATATTACAAACTGCGACTACAATTGTATGAGTGCATACGTTGGCAAATTTAGTAAAAAGGAATTGCAGTTTAAAAAGGCAGAGACAGATTTCCAAAACCAACGTGCCAATTAGAAAAAACTGCTAAAGAAATTCCATATTATTTTTTACAACATTGTGTTTTGTTATAAATGCCACCAACATTGCATTTTAAGACACTGTGATAACACTGCATGATTGTTATTAATAATCACTTTCAAGACAACAAGTATTTTTGTTTCCTAAATTTAACAGACAAATGTATTTACTTGCACAAAGTCTGAAGTGTGTAAATTGAATGGGTGGTTTTAGAAGGATTAAAGATCTAACCCTGGACCTATATGCCCACGGTTATATCAAAGAACATTTCCATGGTGCCCTCTTATGTAGAACTGTGATGATAAAAAAAAAAAGTGGTTTGTTTTCTCATTTCACAAGATAACGATAGCTGAATGGGCTCTACGGCCATGAGGTGTGAAGTAGCAACATTTCCCATTAGGTTTGGAAAACTTTCTCCACCCCTCTTTTGCTACTTCAGCTCAAGTGCCGCAGCCCCCTGGCTTGGCATGCAACGGCAGTGTGGGTCACCCTGCAGCCTGTTCAGCTGCCAGAGCCCTTTGTGTACAAAGATGTTAATTGGTCCTAATCCGCCACTAGAAGCTGTTTTGGTAGCCTGACCTCGCACCCTGAAGGACACCTTGGTGTGAAATACTAAAGAGCCCATTCAAGTGCCAGAGAAAAGAGGCACAGAGCATTCCAACACAATTCAATTTCCAAGCTGAAAGAGGGGGGAACTCGAGGGGAGGCGGGTCAGAGCTGGGATGAAGATGGGGCGCATCATCGTTCTGATAATAAATTAGCGCTACAAAGCAGTGGCTGCTGTGATGAGCAGCCTGACAATCACGTCTTAGCGTCTACTTCAAGGGATTCCCACAGCCCCACTGGACATGGGAATGCTAATTGCCTTAAACCAGCCTTCACGCACCTCACACAGACACTAGGGCTGAACGATTAATCGATTTTAAATCGAAATCGCGATTCGAGATGATGCGATTATCAAATCGCAAAGCCTGCGATTTTTTTTTACTTTTTTTTTTTACAATTTTTTTTTTTTTCTTCTTGTGTGTCAGTCATCCCACACCAATCAGAAGTGCTGTGCTCCACATGTACCAGCCATTGTTAATCAATCAGAAGTGGCCCATGATAGAAGGTGATAGACAGATTGATCCAATCTCCTGCCAAGTGCTTTTGAAAGTGCCTGCCCTTTCCAAATGGCTTCCAATGGAGCTTTCCTAGATAGTTTGGTGAAACAAACCATCTGAGTCAGGTTAGTAATGCTCCATCACATGTTCTACATCTAAAAGGGTGAATCTTTAACTGAAGCTTGACTTTAAAGCAGGGGTGGGGAATCTTTTTCCTCTCAAGGGCCATTTCAATGTCAACATCCTCCGTGGGCCGTACAAATTATTGACGTCTGCTTAAAAATACTAAAATCACAGCCCATTCATTTGGCCTTTCTTTCATGCTGTGCAAAGAAAAAGCAACCTCTAAATCCAGATATCTCACCATGACTCGCGCATGCATGCACGTGCACAGTTGCGGCATGACCACCAGAACAGAAAGATATCGACACAAGATGTGTGCAATTTAGTTTCCTATCCATGTGAACATGATTTAAGTGGGAGGGGGGGGGGGGGGGGGGACCTAACCTCTCATAGGGGGGTCCGGGGGCATGTTCCCCCAGGAAGATTTTTTTTTAAATATTGAACTTAAAAGCATCAATCTGGTGCACTTTGAGAGCAACATGAGGAGATCTATGGATATATCTCTCAACACCCAGATGAAACAGAACTGGAAGCAGATTTTCTTTTTCTTTATGGATTTTTTACAAATCACCCTTTCAAACTGTATTCTTGTTTATTAATAACAACTTAGTTTTACTGTCATATTGTATTTTATACCCGTTTACTTTATTCTCTTATTTTTTTATAACTATAATGATCATTTAAAGATGTGCCTTTACCTCACTGGTTGGAGAAAAAGCTTCTTATATTCGTTAGCATAGCTAGCTAACCAGATGCTAATAACAACAAAGTTATTGACTGTATGATCAGTATGACAGATGAACAGATCGCCACTGGGCTTTCAACTAAAGACACAGCCACGCAGAAACTGTGGCATGTGTACGACTCCTTATGGCTACTGACATTTGTGAAGTCCCAGCCCGGAGCGGCGTTCTGGTGCTCTGCTCTCCGGCAGCTCTGCTCTAAACCCCTGTTGGACGAGACATATACCACGTGATGACACCTTAGGCTCGTGTTGTGTTCAAGGACCCTGACCTTGGCCAGGAAAAACAGGCACTCGCTTGTTTAATTATTTTGCGGTCTAGATTTCTTAATTTTTTTTCTTTTTTGCGTGTGTTACCTCGAGGGCCGTATCAAATTGTCTCGCGGGCCGTATACGGCCCGGGGGCCGGAGGTTTCCAACCCCTGCTTTAAAGCAACCCAACGGACGTTTCATGTAAGTTTAGTTCTTTCACTCGTAGCTCGGGCTGTGAGGGTGCTAGAGACGGGAGTACGTTGATACGACCTTCCTAGCCGGAGTTATGGCCGCATTTTACAATAAACTTCCGTTGGGTCGCTTACAAATAAATATCGCAATTCGAATCGCAATCGCAATATTTGTCAGAAAAATCGCAATTAGGTTTTTTCCCAAAAATCGTGCAGCCCTAACAGACACACACACACAGAGGGACAATACACCAACACAATAAAATGACTTCTTATCCTTGCATTCATTCTACAGTTGTCATGGTCACTTTTTCATCAACAGTTGAAGGTTTAGCGTAGCATTACACTTTCAAAGCTGTACTTGCCCCAAAACGTTCTGGCAAAGTCTGCAGGTCAGGATCAGACTGCTCTCGACACTTCCAGTGGTTCAATAAAACAAACTATGAAGCACAAATGTCAGAACATTGTCTGGGGTAAGAAGCAAGGCCAGATAACATGATTTGAAGGAAAGGTTTCAACTTTCTTCCAAATTCACCATATGCATGTTAAGCGAGTTGTTGGTCTTTGTAGCCTCCCCTGTGGGACAGGCCAGGAGATACCCCTTCATAAAGCAAAATGTAACAGGTGGGGGACAAAATCTAAAGTAGGCTGTCACTTTTCCAAAAGTTCAGTCAGATTGTATTAGAACTAAGATGTTATTGTTAGAATTTAATTAAAAGACAATATATGTAGTGTTAGGGAATACTTTGCCTAGGTATTCAACCTTTGACACAGTTCATAATTTTCTCCTCTCACTGTCTCCTTTCCCACGGCATATGTCTACGGCCTTGGGTATTGCTGCTATCTCTCTTAAGGAGGGGCAGCTTGGGCGCATTGTTGTTGCCAGTCTATGACAGAGCACAAGCCGCCATGAGGTAATTTACTGTTCAGGGACGACGGTTCCCTGGCGCGCATTCTTTTCTATGGACGAGAGCTCTAGTTAGATTCAGGGTCCATATTTGTTTAGTCTCACTGATGAAGAATGTTGATTATTACACTTCGAACTAGATAAAACCTCGAGCTACAGAAAGAGATCTTCAGAATTGGTTTGGCAACCGCTGTGTCAACTCGTGACACACCACCTGTCTTGTCAACTCTCTGGCCGAAACTCCAAATAAACCATCAGTGTTTCACATCAAAACTCCTGCTCATCCCGTGTCTCCTTCATGAGTCGGTGACTCCCACTGCATTGCTACACAGAAGTTTCCTCCACATGTAGCACAAGGGTAGCCAACACGGTGCCCGCGGGCACTTAGTCGCCCGCAGGGGCAACGTGAGTCACCGCCGGGCATATTCTAAAAATAGCTCAATGTAATTACAAGAATCTACCCTATGCATAAACGAAACATCAATCATAGCGAACTCCATCTACAACTCTATATCTATCTAACACCCCTCCTCCCCCCACAATGAATATCGACCAATCACGTTCTTGCTTGATTTGCGGGACCAGCGTTGCAGTCGGGAAGAAAAGCAATGTGGAGCGGCAGCTCACCGCTTCATAAGGAGTGTGACCAGTGACGGCTGGTGGAAAATATTTTTGGTGGGGCTGTTGATATAGTGAGTAAAACATTTGTTTTGGGAGAAATGACCCCTTAAATTAGGACTTCTGGTGATGTAATGGCACGTTTCCACTGCAGCGCGGAGCTCGCTATAAGCGTGCCGAGCCTAAAGCCATGTTTTCTAAATGGAGATTGGCTAAGCTAACGTTGTAAATTCTTCGACCGTCCACACTCACAATAACGGCCTATACAGACTAAATAAACCAGCGACTGTATTCGCCATGACACAGACAGTACTAGCAACAGTCAGCTGCTAGTGGCTGCTGCTACACTGGTTGAGGGCTCCTTTCTTACCGCCCAGACGAGAGAGGGTAATGACCATAGACTGTATATATAAAAAGGTAATGACACATGGGCAAGACCAGGCAGGAAACATGTAACTTTAGACATCGTCGTAACACAATTTTAAACGAGATGTTATTGTAGATTATACATTTTACTGATACCAATTATATAATATTTACCTTGTTTATTAAAAATTTAAATTAAAAAATATTTTTTTAAATATATTTTTTATTTTGTATGTGGGAAGAGGTGGGGCGGCGCCCCTAGCGCCCCTATGGGCCGGCCACCACTGAGTGTGACCTTTCCTTCTGGCAGAATCTACACAACACATCAGCCCCATTGAACAGCACATGAGGGTCAGAGCTTTACTGTGTGTGTTGCATCTTGCATATTTATTTATTGCACTTGACCCACACACACGCATGGCGTAATCTCCACTGGGGACATTTCCCCCCCCCACTTTTAGAAATCCCGTTTGTGTCCCCCCACTTTACAAATATGTTTATTATTTAACGCAAGCCGTCATCGCCACGGAGAAGCACACAACCTCTGTGAGCGAGCGAGACAGAGAGAGAGCGAGAGAGCTAGGGAGAGCGAGACAGAGAGAGAGATAGGGAGAGCGAGGGAGAGCACACCTTTATCTATTTAATATAGATAAAGTAAGAAATCATTCCAATGTGTACTATAGCAGTGGTTCTCAAATGGGGGTAGGCGGACCCCTAGGGGTACGTTGGAGTACTGCAGGGGGTACGTGAGATTTATTTTATGTTAATGAAAAAAAAAAAGATAAATATACCAATTTCAGGAAAAGTAACAAAGTTTGAGCAGTGTGGGTTTTATATTAATAGACTAGAGTTACACATATTTCAAAACACGAAGTGTAATAACTGCAGGTTGCCTCCTTGTCAGAATGGCAAAGCCCATGTTTCTCACTAAATTGTAAGTACAACTTATTAAAAAGATCAGTTCAATGCAATAATGTCGTCTCAGTGTTATTGCATGATGTTAAAATTGGTTTGCCATGAATTTAGTGATGGATTGTAAACATTTGAAATGTAGCATTTAAGTGTTTCTCAGTTACTGTTGTTTTAATAAATCAGACAAGCACTGTGCTGTACCTCTTTATATAGGCATTTCTTCCCTAACAAATAGTTTTTGCGCTGATCAGGGGTACTTGGCTGAATTTTTTTTTCAAAGGGGGTACATTATTGAAAAAAGTTTGAGAATCACTGTGGACAGTAAAAAAAACTAAAAACAGTTTAAAAGGAGAGTGATTAGTAAAATATGCATAAATAAAAAGAAAGAATGCTAACTAGGTAACACAAGATAAGAATAAACAAGTTGAAATGATTTGTTATTGGTTGTGATCATATTCTAAAGATGTTTGGATTATTGAAAAGTATACATCTCCCTTTCATCTGAGTGTTGAGAGCTGTATCCATACATTCATGTGGTGCTCAAAGTGCACCAGATTGATGCATTTCACTTCAACATTCAAAAACACATCTTCCCGGGGGTTTCATGCCCCCGGACCCCCCTAGAGGAGGTGAGGACCCCCCTAGAGGAGGTGAGGACCCCCCTAGAGGATGGGAGGTCCTCCCCCAAATAAAGCAGGTTAAAATAATTAAATACATGTTATTTTAGTAAACACTGGAAACGGGTCCCACAGACCCAAACAGCACACAAAGGTTAAAGGTCAGCATATAATAATGTTAAAATGTGCTAAATATATACACTGCAAAAAACAAAACAAAAGAGTAAAAGTAGCTCATGATTTATTTTATTTTTTGAAAGTAGCCCTCATCCTAAAAAAGGTTGGAGACCCCTGATGTAGCATAATGCCCACTTTGGTGGTCAGCATGAGTTTCCTGCTTCTCCTCCTTCTTCTATAGTCTATATAGTGTTTCCTTTGATATACAACAGCACCATATGTCGGGGGATTGTGTTTGGAATTTAATATCAAGTTCTGTTAACCAATCGCCAACCATTTCTTTAAACCCCATACATGTACTCCACATAAAGAGGACTCCGTACCTCACTGCTCTGATTGTGAGGAAATGTTCAAATGTGGGAGCAGAGCAGGGCCTCTTGTCTGCATGGACTTCTTGCAGGCGGGCAGTATAGTAGAGGAACAAAGCCGTCTATACAGGAAGGCAGCTGGTTAACACTACAGCTTCATTACAAAGGTGGCGGAGTGCTGAGGGTAGAATAGTTGGATGCACATGCTTTGATAAAGACAGTTTACAGCCATTTGCAGTGGCGGAGGCATATGTCCACGTACTGTGCTCACTAAACAGATATAATATTTCTTCAAAGTTATAGGCTTTGTTTGCACAACCATTACGTTTTAAAACATAACCATCTTTATAATGAAACATTTTTTGATTTAGTATTAATACTTCAAACTACTGTAATCACTGGCACTAGCTTCACATTGTAACCTGGAGCAGGAGGTGTATTACAATGAGCGTTAGAGCCCCGTTCACAGTGTGCCGGTATTTAAAAAGGTAGGAAGGGGGGGGCTTTGTTGCTTACAGAATACATTTTTGTGCAAAAATGGTCAGATGACAAGATAGGTCTACAGGCACAAAGACAGTACACACTGTTGTGGTACAGGTCATAACTCTGGCTCTTTGGTAATGTCGGCATAGGATTTAAAAATCAAACTAGAACATTATTCTAATAGAGTGGCGAAGTCACTTCCGGTCCATGGGACCTTATTTCAGAAAAATTATGTATTGGAGTCAATGGAGAGAGAAAACTTATCTTTCACCGTTTGAATTGTGCCATGAATTACACATATTATGTTTGTCAATCTTAAACAATCATTTCCATGTCAACAAAGCCACAGTTTGTCGTAAAACTGTTGAAATATAAGACTATGAAAAATACGCAACTATAAAGACTACGAATCCCAGAGTAAGTGATGTCATAACTGATGTCATAATTGTTTTCCTACAAGATGCCTGTGTGCTTAGTACCAGGTTGTTATCATACCAGCAATAGGTCTTGCTCGTTCTTTCGCTTCCCGTCTGATGAAAGGACCAGGAGTGGCTGGATCAAGTTAGCTACCTAGCTAGTAGCTAGCACGTTAGTTAGCATTACAGCCGGCTTAGCCTTGTCATTTGTATTAGCCTTAACATGAAGTAACATTAAGTAACCGAAAATCTTAAACAGTAAGAGTCATATTTCGTGAACCCTTTGAAGAGTACTGTCACAACGGTGTGATCATTCTATAATACACAATTTAAGCCCGGAGGAGAAATGCTAACGCTAATGCTACATTAGCATCGGCGATCTTTTCCACTTCATGCTATCTGCACAAATGGTTGACATTAAACATTAAAAAGATCAGGCAGTTCAGAGAGAATCAAAGGAAGGCAGGCAGGCAGCTTTGCATGACATTCTTCTGGACGTGTTGATAGTGAGGGGAGTGAATTCCTTTTTTGACAAGACAGTAGTGACTGCCACCTTGGTGACGTGTGTTGTTGTGCAAGAGATGTAGTTCATTAATAGTTTCACACACAAAAATGTGACAAAAAAAGTGACTTCGCCACTCCAGTTTTTTTGTTTTTGTTGCACTCAAGTTTTTGTGCCGCCGCTCTGAGCACAGAGAAGTGCCGGTGACTGATGTCACTGTTGATATTTGAGGAGACGCTTGTTTTTGGCCTCGTCTTCCAGAAAGAAAACTATAATGACAAAGACTGATAAGCCCATTTGTTGGAGCAGATCAGCCAGGCAAACACTGGATGTTGCTGCCGTTAGTTGTTGCATTTCTATCGCCACACACGGACTGTCCTCCCTGAACGACAGCTGTCAGACTGAGCGGTGAAGCTCATTCAGGCTGAGAGCAGACATCTTACAAAAAATTGTAAAAAATGTAGTCACACAAATATATAAAGTAGCCCAAACACATAGATAAAAGTCATGGGGCTAAGCTAATCAGCCAGCTGGAGACCCGCTCTAACTATTGTTCTAACCTAATGGTGAAGTACTCTAGATCAGGGGTGCCCAACCTTTTTTTAACCGAGAGCTACTTTTAAAGTTGCCAGTCTGCCGAGATCTACCAGTCCAAATAGAGAGGCGTAGTTACTGACAGCCTACTACCAGGTAAATACACACTTCTACTTGTATAAAACTGACCTTCGTACGATTAATACTTCATAAAATACTGCAGATCCTTTATCTTACCTCTTTCTAATCTACACACATACAAGTATTTAACTGAAGTTACACAACAGTGTTGTTGATACAGAGTTGGAGTTTATTTACGTGTCACATAGTGGGTAATGTTTTCAAGAAACATTGAACAGTGCTGCCACATATGACACAGGGAAAAAGAAAAGACTCTGAACCCTTTCTTTGCCATTATATAAAAATAGTGTTGCTTCAAAAGTATAAATTAGGCTTACTAATAAGACAACTCAGATCTGAAGCTACACAGGAATCTGCTGCCAAAGTGCAATAAAAAAGACAAAATTAATAGAATCAAACCCTTTTTTTGTTGCATTTTAGTAGAGTATACAAATAAATGCCTTTAAAATAGGATGCAAGCAACACTAGCTTCTTAACCTGAATTGATAATAGACTATAATCAATTTAAGTTTGCATTCTTATACCATTTTGTACAATAATTATAATGAATAAGTTCAAACAAACTAAAACTTACAGCTGATTAATAACGGTATCTAACTTGAGTTTTTATTATATCAAAAACCTGTTGAAATGCTACTGTTATTTTTACTGTCCCCAAAAAGCACAACTTCGCCGTCTTTGAAAGACTTCATGTGTTTCTCAAGAACGTGACTGACACGATAAGATGCTCTGGTAGCAGCCTTGCTCTTGTTGTTGGGCCTGGTGAAAATGGACTGCTGTGCATTTACCTGTCCTTTCAGGCCCCTCCCCTTTTGGAGCGTAGGGCAGAATCAGGAGGGAATTCCGTCTCGTAGCGTTTGTGCACTGTTTTGAAATGCCGCTCCTAAATTACCCTTCTTCGATAAAGCCACGCTCGCATTGCAGATGAGACAGATGGACTTTGAATTGGAATAGATACAAAAATAATCATCCTCCCACTCGGAGTGAAAATTATATATTTTGGGCTTTTTTGCTTCTGCCATAATTGCGGTCTTGTGTGTGTGCGGACTGTCACTCCTGTTGACACGGACAATGTCAGCGAAATAGTGCCCACTGCCCACCAGCCACGCCCCGACCCATGGGGTCACGCCGGCCAATCACAAAGCTTTGATGCGTTCAAGTGCATTATTCTGGCACAGGAAGATTATGTTACAGGACATTAAAAATAGAACAACATTGTTTTATCGTTAGACACATCTCTCGATCGACTGGTTGGGCACCCCTGCTGTAGATCAACACTTTCTGTATGTGCCTCTGAAGCAGTGGAATGTGTTTACGGCAGAGAAAGACTACCACAAGAGGTTTTTAGTTGGAATTAAGAACAGAGACGTCATTTTGTACCAGAAAAATCAAAAGCATGAAAAACTGTAATAGACACATTGTCACAAAAAAAGTAGAAAGGGGTAGATGAGATGGGTACAGCCCTACAGTGTGTTGTAAGTCAGCTTACAGAAATAGTCGGGTGACCTATCAGCATATGATGGCCCATGTTTATTATGTTGTAAAAATGTTTTTTTATTAACATAAATTACCCTCCCATTCTTAAGCAGAAGAATGACAGGAAATGAATGATGAGTGGTCAGCAAAACAGTGGATTGGTTTGTATTCATGCAACAGACTGAAATGGTGTCAAATCCTTCGCATACATTTTAATGTTCTTTCATGAAAAGAATTGCAAACGCCCACGCGGAAATCTTTTTTTCTACTGACAAGCTAGCTGCTTAAGCCTAATTAGAATGTGGATTATAGAACGGTTACAAAAATAACATTGATTTTATAGAAATTACTTTCAAGAAGACAGATGAGACATTTGTTTATCGTGACTACATTATTACCATTAATTAAATCTTCACAAAGAAGTATAGTGCCGTGCTCCATGTCTTTTCATAGCACTAAATGACAGAATGCACTACTAAAACAAAGACCAGCCATTCCGTGGGCTAATAGCTTTTGTCGCATTTGACATGAGAGAGACAAAGGCCTCTTTAAAGAAAAGACTTGGTCTGATGAGAAATCTCTTTATTTGTTTATTTTCTTGCTCCATCAGAGTGGCTTTTCAATAGCTGCCTCTCTTAGAGCTCTGTCAAGTCAATAAGCTAGTGAAAACCCATATCCACATTGTGATCTTATAGACTGTTTTATGCCTGGAAACGACTGGCTATACTGAACAACATGTCTTTGATTTCCTACACTACAACTCAAGGACAGGTAGATTTCACCTAGACTACACCCTGACGTTAGAAGGAGCGTTCACTTAACAGGGAATGAGCTAATTCTGAGGGTATTTATCAATTGTAGCTGCCTTTCAGGCCTTTAATCTGAGACATTCAAAATCAATTGAAGCAATCATGAAGATATATTATATCCTGAGATATTACTTTAATAATGACAATGCTTAATTCAGTAAATCCAGCAAGATAGCTTTAGGAAAAATAACTAACGGTTTACTTAGCTGGCAGGCCCTCTTTATAAACCTTAATTATAGTGTTGACTAATTGGACCATCACTAAAACCAACATAGCTGGATGTAATCACTGCCATATAAACCCCAATGATGGAAAAAGGCATTACCACTCTCTAATAACACAACATTCCTGGAGTCGGGGCCAACAATCACATTTTCGGTATGTATTATTCAGCAAGGATAAACACATTTAAACTATTACCCTCCTCCTCTCCCTCACCATGCTCTGCTTCAGAGTCAAAGAGCTAACTGGATTTAACATGATTAAATGAGCGAGGATCATCAAAAAAGTAGCTCTAGTCGGATTCTTCTCAGCTAAGACGGAGGAAGTAGGAAGCGAGGAGACACAAGTTGAGCCATTCTGTGAAAGGTCACTTTTTTTACTGTAATGTGTGTGTACCAAGTTATTTCAATACATTTACTTGAAAATGTATGATTTATTTGAAAATGGTTGCAAAAGTAAACATTTATTTAATGTTTGTCTCTTCATATGGTTGGGCACAAAATGGGATTTAAAAAACGTACAAATGGGGAAGTTACAACAGGAACCAACGACCTCACAACAGGAACCAAAAACATTCTCAAGTTACAACAGTCCTAAATATTATGCTGTAATTCAATGATTCACTGTCAACTGATTAAGAGTACTAAAACCTACTGATGTGTATTATCTGCAGTCAAAAGAAAAACAAGTGTCCCTCTTCTTGACAGGAACATTGTGCCTCATCTTATCTGAACCATACACTGTTTATCTGAAATGTCTCTCAGCCCTCCTGCTGTATAGGAAACACATTTTCTAGGTGGAGGGGAGACATACAGATAACATGGAGATCACTGGAGTGGACTCCCCTCTTCTTCAAGTGCAATAAAACCTTCAAGAGTAAAAAGCCAATAGGATGTAGAACAAATATTTCAATTTGCTCATCCACCATGTTTTACACAAGCATGGCGCACTATCTTGGCTAATAATGACATGTTAAAGTTATGTAGTTGTGCCTCTACAGGTGTCACTGAGCGAGACGACTGCCAGTATGCACATCCATAATTAAGTCAGAGGCTCAACATCAGGCTCACAGAGCAAAGTGTCAAACAACACGAGACTCACTGTGTAGTTGAAGTGATGCAATCAGCACGGCGATAAAAGATCAACAAGACCACAATATGGACACAACTAATTACAGCGGCAACCATAATAGATTGAAAACCAGACCTTAAGCAGGACATTCATATGACATCAAAACCTAGGCGATAAATTCGCTAACCTAATCCAAAAATGTCTCGGACGGAATTGTGTCACTAGAGAGTGCTTTCTCTTCCGACACACTGGAGACGGGCAATAAAGGCTACTTCGGCCAGTTAGCCCTACTAGGAATAGATTTAGCCCAAATCACGTATGAGGACTTTGTTGTCCCTGAAAAATGGAAGGCTCCATAAACCCGGCACAGTGTACTCAAATATATTATCCAATAATTAATTTCAAAGATTACAAATGCAAAATGTGTCATAAAAATACTTTGGCTTCAAAATGGCTTCCGGTCAGGCAGTATTTGAAGATGTCCGAAAAAGACAATAAAATAGCGGTATGCAAAGTGTGTGAAGCAGAAATCCTGCAGCTCCGCCCGCTGTGACGGACCGGTGAGCGGAGCGAAACACACAAGGGTTAGACCTAACACACTTGGCGATACCGATCGCCGGAATCAGTATCGGCCGATACCGATCGCCGATCCGAGATCTTCCATTTGAAGTGATGTTTAAAACTCAGCTCATTCACTGACGCTTCCACAAACAACAACAAACATAATTATTACATTCAAATGAAGTACATTATTCAAGTTTACATTAACTTTGGATAATAACACGGGAGGAATGAGCGGAAGCGCTCTCTCTCTCTCCCTCTCCCTCTCTCTCTCTCCTGACAGCCTGTCAGTATCTCATGCAGCTCACTGATCCAGTAATGAGGGCCCCGACAGTGAAGAATACATATATTTATAACTAGTTTAGCTTGTTCCAGAGGTAGTTCAAATAGCCAAGTGTGTTAGGTCTAACCCTTGTGTGTTTTGCTCCGCTCACCGGTCCGTCACAGCGGGCGGAGCTGCAGGATTTCTGCTTCACACACGTTGCATACCGCTATTTTATTGTCTTTTTCGGACACCTTCAAATACTGCCAGTCCGGTGAAGCCATTTTGGGCTTCACTGCTTCATTACGGGCCGTCCACACAGCAGCTTTGACCAAATCTTGAAAATCCTGGAGCTGGGCGTGTCTGACAGCTTGGGGATTTCGCGACCAACAACCAATCACATGAATATCACATGAATATCCCGCCCCCGACATACAAAGCAAAAAAACCCGGTTCTTCTACACTATTGTCAAATAGGAAGGGCTATGATGAACATTTATTTTTTTAACATTTTGAACATTTATGAGATTAATGTTTATGGTGCTATTTTATGCTACATTCCATGCTGGCTAATGATACTGTCTATGCTTGTTAGCAACGAAGTAAACTAGCAACGAAGTAAACTGGATATAAAATCCCCAAACAAGCGAAAACCTACCAGTTTCACCCACTGCCTCTGCCACCTCCCTCCATGCCTGGTTCCTCCGGTTTGTATCCCGGTAAGTAAATAGGGACTGGTCATAAAGAACCGGGTGATTTGCTACCGCAATAACTAACTTCTCCATTTTTGTGGAATATAGAAATGAACTGCGGGTCTCGTTCTCCCAGCTTGCACGCGGTTTGATTGGCTAGCGCTTGAACTGTCAGATTTGCATAAACGGATCTGATTGGCTGTCGCTTCCAGCTCAGCCTCAAAAGTTGAACATTGTTCAACTTTGGAATCCTGAACATCCTGGAAATCTTCGCCTCGCCCCCCCCACAATGCAGTTCGGCGACAAGCGAGGGAAAGTGACGTCATCCCCATTCAAAGTCAATGGGCGGAGACGCGCTTGAAGCGGTGGACAAATCGCCAAAAGCTGCTGTGTGTACGGGCCGTTATAATATATAAAAAAATAACACCATGATGGCACATAACAGCTCGCGGCCGCAGATTACTCCGGGTCCCAGACCCCCCCCTCCCCCATACCCCAAAAATATTGTTATTGCAGATCTGCATGAATCAAACTAACGACCTATTTTGGATGCAGAAAGGGGACAAGTTTGCATCCCTGTAAAGTGACAGACAGAGAATCAGCACTTTTGAAGGGCTGAAACAGAGGGGTTTATGGGATGCTACAATGATCGGTTTGGTCTTTCGAGCCAAACACTTCAGAGACATGTTTTGTATATCTGAGACCTATAATATATTGATGTAAAACAGTATAATAGGGGACCATTAATATAAAAGTAAACTCAGTAAAACAACACTCATCTGTCGTAAGCTTCTGTTGGTGAGGGCAATTGTATTTAACTTGTATCGAATGAAAAAAGCTGAAAGATGACTGGTGAAAGCCAATAGGGATTAAGTCTCCTGCCATTGCTATTGATGCTATCCTCAAAAGATGGCTACAATGTTCCATGGATACATATTTGACACAATAATCCAAATATTCAACTATGGGTCACTGTACAGTAAACCAATAGTTGTGTGGCTTAATTTGTGTTGCTTTATTATTCAATATGTGAGCTTTACTAAACCTTTTCAACAACTGTAGCTATAATGAATAAAAAAGCATTGTCTTTCCATCAGGCCCGAAACTGAAGGTTTTGTTGCGTCAACGACACTGCAGGCTGCACGCTCATGTCACATGACAGATCATCCAATCTGTCATCAGTCTGCTCTTAACACATCTAAACAAATGTTAAAAATGAATTGTTATAGCACCACACAGTAACAGTAAGGCAGTTTAGCTTGCACTACATGTTTCAATAACAAGTCAATAGATTAAAACACATAGCACGCTGGGTCATTTATTCTTGTGGCTACCATCAGTCAGCTGACTGTCTGCAGTGTTTGCCAATCCTGTGTAGTGACATTAAGCTAACGTTAGCGGTATCGGGTTGTAGAAACGCTGAGCTTGTACGCAGTAATCACTAGTGACAATAATGGGATTTTCCCGATATGTTGTAACGTACGATTTTAAATCATACTATGCTTGGTAAAATAAATGAGCACAGTTTTAAGTGTGCGAAATTGGTTAACGAAGACTCTGCGCATGACTAGCCACTCTACAGCTAGCATGCTAGCTAAGCTGGTTTGCCATTTCACACGACTGACTGACGTACATGTAGCACATAGAAAAGAAAAACGGCATGTATAGCTAATTGTGAAATCGGCTATACTACTATAAGCAACATCAATACGGATTGAATTGCCATGGTAAAAATGGCAAACATTAGCTTGTTTACAGTCGTGATCCACAATTTATAGCTAACCAACATATGCTGCATTGAAGTTTACTGGGAATACACAGCCTTCAATGAAAAAGCATCATCTTCATCATTATTACACCAAGTTCATATTTAGGCTACATTTCAAAACCAACAGTCCCGTGACTGAAATTAAATGGTTTTATTTCTGGAAACAGATTATTCCGAGATTTACAATTCAGGAATTCATTAAAATCCAATTGGGTCATCCAACGACTATTTCCCTTTTCCAGGACCCTAATAACTACATATTAATACAACCCATTACTGTCCTGAATGAAAGCTAAAATGTTTTCATGCAAACTGTCAAATGAATTAGGTTTGTTGGTGTAGTTTACAAATAAAAGCTTGAGATACACTGAGTATACTGAGGAGTTTACATTCCTCATCGTTCCCCTGTCTTTGAATGCAGCACAACAACCTTGCTAGCTACTAGCTACAGCTGCAGCTAGCTCCCGCAGCCTGCTAACGCTACATACTTAGCCGAGGTTGGGAGATGTAATTTCTCGTCACAGCCTGGGTGTGTGTCCTTGCAGCTGCTGACAAGCTGTTGATGTCCATCGCTCTGTTTGCCACCAATGTTGCCATCGTTGGATAAAGAACAGGAAACCTCAGAAAGCTAACGTTGGTCGATGTGCTTTTTTTAGCTGCAGCTGAATTACTTAAATGACAGCACTGGTCATATGACACTGAGGACCCGGATGTGTGATGGAGTGAAGATGGATCCGACCGACTGACGCGCATGCGCAAATATGGGTGAAGAGGTTTTTAGTCATTCTCTGAATTATTGGTATTGTTGGTAGAACATTTGACATTATACCAATACATAAGATAATAAGCATCTGCATGGATGTACACTATTAGACCTGCTGCGTTAAAAATGAAAGCATGGGTTTGGGGAAATATGATGAGGTATTATTGAGTTTCTTTCCTAGTTTATTTACTTTGCTTGCTGCATTTCAAAGGTGACGGGCCTTTTCCCAGTGAACATTTTGGACTTTTCCATTCATTATCATGTTTTATTTTTACAATGGCTTAGGCCCTATGTCCCTCCCTTTCCGGGGGACCTCCATGGGACCTTATTTCGGAAAAATTATGTAGGCCTATTGAAGTCAATGGGGAGAGAAAGATTATCTTTCAATCCCGTTTGAATTGTGCCACGAATTACACATATGATGTTTGTCAATTTAAAAGATAATTTTGCAAATGTGTCGTAAAACTGTGAAGTAACACTTTTGTTTGTGTGAAACCGCTCAATGATACATCTCCTGTCCCGCACCACACACCAAGACGGCCGTCACGTTGGCACATTTCACTTCTTTCTTTCAGAATGAGGCGAAAAGTATTAAAAGAGGTGAAAATCACTACAAGTCTGGGCATGTTGAGAGCATGGATGTATAATACGAAGCCTTTAGCTTAGGAACCACTGGACCTCCCTAACCGAAAGGAGAGGAGAAAATGCTGCCCCACAATGCATTGCAGCCGCAGCATTTGCCGTCACTCAACAGTCGGCCGTTCACGGAAACAACCGATTATGACCGGTATGTGGTAAATTGCCAAAGTGCTTTTTTCTGAACGTTCATCAGTATTATAATCAAAAAGAGAAATATGAACGTTAGTTTTTACTGAAATTATCAAATAAAGTCAACATCTCACAGTCTTTACTGACTGTGTGGGGTTTGTTCAACTTTTAAAAGATGTTTGAATGGTGATATACACAGTGATACTCAGCTAAATGCAATGTAATGTAATGATAGATAGTAAAGACTAACGTTTATAATAAATACATTTGTATTGATTTTAAGATATTTTCATACAATCATACGTATTGGGATCATTTGTATTAATGTGGACCGGAGGGAGAGGGTGACGAGCATAAGTTTCACTTTCCTTTTTTATTTCAATTCCAACTTTGGTCATGAAGAATATGTTTCTCTGTTGTCCACGTTCATAAAGCATAAAGCAACAGCATCAGAGCACGGTGCAGAGTCTCTAGATGAGTTTACAGTAGTCCCTCGTTCTTATTAAACATCCATGTTGTAGTCCGCTGTATAGAAAACTGTAGTTTCCATAGTTTCCCCACAGCAGCAGACGCACATTCATGACGTCCGCTGGCGCATCATAAACACGTCGGATAGTGAAAGTGCATTCGGATTCTCTAAAGCAGTGGTTCCCAAACGGTGTGCCGCGGCACACTGGTGTGCCGTGAGGCAAGTCCGGGTGTGCCGTGGGATTTTGTGACAACCATACGTTATTATTGCAATATACAACTACACAAAAATAATTATTTTTTAATTTACTATATCAGTAGGCCTACTTTGTGCGTCCACATCTCCATGTGCAGTGCTGCATAAACATGGCTGAGTCAGCGATAACTTTCGAGAGGTGGAGGTATGTCCATTATTTTGAGTTCGTCCGAAGAATAGACAGGAATGTGACGGTGAGGTGCAAACTGTGTCCAGGCCAGAAGCTGTTATCCACTGCTGTAAACACCACGTTAAACCTCAACAAACACCTGCAAAGAACACATGCTAAGGCAGTGGTTCTCAAACTTTTTCTGTCAGGCCCCCCCTTTGGAGAAAAAAAAAAGTCGGGCCCCCCAACACAAATAGTCAGGCTTAGTGGCGGCGCCAGAGATTTATTTTGGGGGTGCTGTGGGGTAGCTTGACGTTTTATAGAGGGTGCTCAAACATTTAGGGTTTCCCATTAATGTACCGGGTGCTACAGTGGAATTTTCTACTGCAACACTCCCCACGCAAATACACAATGTTCCCGCGACTGTTACAATGAAGGCTCGATAATCAGCTCACGGCATATAGGTTTGTAAGCATGGGTAAAGTGCTATTTTTATAGGTGGTGTGTGAACCTCACAAAGGGGGGTCCGGGGGCAAGCTCCTCCGAGAAGATTTTTAAATATTGAAGTTAAAAGCATCAATCTGGTGCACTTTGAGAGCAAAATGAAGAGATCTATGGATACATCTCTCAACACAGAACTGTAAACAGATTTACTATTTCTTTATGGATATTTTACAAATCACTCCCCTTTTAAACTTTATTCATTTTTTAATGTCATATAGTATTTCATACCTGTTTTTAATTTATTCTCTTATTTTTTTATAACTATAATGATCATATGTGTGCCTCGGAAATAATTGTTTACATTAATGGTGACCAAAACGTTTGAGACCCACTGAGATAACACAGAGTCCTTTAGCTCACTGAGTCTCTCAGTCTGACAGGAGAGGACTCTCCTCCACTTTGTTGTTAAAAAAAACTCCTTATATCCGTTAGCGTAGCTCGCTAGCACCAGAAGCTAACATCAACGATCTCCGGTACCGGTGCGCTATCTCTCTCTCTCGCTCGCGCACACACACAAAATGGCTCATTCCACACACACACACAGAGCCGAGCTTTAATGAAACACAGAGACCCAGACGTAATAGTACTGTATCATATTATTTTCAAATCAATACTTTTTCAAAATATGATTTTTTTTTTTGTAGTTCAGGACCATGCAATGCAGCTTCCTTGCATTGACATTTCTCTGTGCTGAATTTCTGCTGAGTTTCCTTTGCCTCATTTTTTATTTTGTGACCTGTCTGGTTTAAATGAGTGTGTTGCTGCTTTGATGAAGCCTAATTTGATAAAGTTTCAAATTAATTTCTGAAATATTTCGTTAATAAATATTTCATGAGTAATATAGTTGTCTTTATCACATTTTATTTGGCATTAGTAAATAATTATGCACATTTACAGATATTTTACATGATATGAGTGATAACACGTGTTATAAGGGCTATTTTTCACAATAGGTGTGCCTTGAGATTTTTACTTGTACTTTGGTGTGCCTTGGGCACAAAAAGTTTGGGAACCACTGCTCTAAAGTACCGCAGTCTCTTCTCCTAAGTCCTTTTGAATTCTCCTATCCACTATCCCTTAACCCCGTGACGTTTCACTCAGAGGTCAAGGAATAGGAGATAGGGTTAGAATTTAGGGGCTGATTTTTGGATTATCGGAACGCAACCCCGGTTGAGAGCTTCTTCTTCTTCTTCTCTTTAATGGCGAATCGCTTCCACTTGGAGCATATATCGCCACCTACTGTTGAGTTATTAAATGTTCATATTAAATCCTTGTCCTCAGACCAGTGCTTTTGAGGAATTTGAAGATCAGCTTGTTTGCTTCATTTCTTGATTTACTTTCATATATTGACTTGAAATCCATGTCCTTGACGTTGAGTTGTTCCAGTGCAGTTTTCAGAATGAGTCTTTGCCTTGTATATTCCGGGCAGCTAAAAAATACATGATGTATTGTCTCTGGTTGTTGGCTACCATCACAATTGCCATTTGGATGTTTTCCAATCAGATGCAGTGATGAGTTTAATCCAGAGTGTCCCAATGTTATCCTGCTGTTAATGTTCTGTTCTCTTCTACTACTCCCCCAAGTGCTTCCTGTTCCTACTTCCCTTTGTATCTGGTATAAATGTCTTCCTTTGATGTTACTGTCCCATAGTTGTTGCCATTGTTGCTTGATAACCACTTTTGTAACAGATTTTACTTCTGATCGACTGATGGGTACCATAATATCAATCTGGTTTGCTTTCAAACCACATTTTGCCAGTTGATCCACTACTTAATTCCCTTTAATACCCACATGCGCTGGAACCCACACAAATTGAACAACAATTCCCAGATGAATTAACCTAAACATGATGTGTAAAATTGCATGTAAAATATCCTGACGGCATTCTGAAGAGAAGTTGTTGATACTCTCCAGAGCTGCGCTGGAGTCAGAGCAAATGACCACTCGCATTGGCTGTATTTCCTCTACCCACTGAAGTGCTAGTGAGATAGCCATCATCTCTACTGTATATACTGCAATGTGATCACTCGTACGCTTTCTCACTTTTACTTTTAATTCAGGAACATAAAATGCACAACTAGTTTGACCATTTTCTAGATTTTTGGATCCATCAGTAAATATTTGTATAAACTGCCCATATTGTTCATGTAGAACAGTGTTCACATAAGCCTGTACATTGATTTTGTTTTTCATTGAATGTAACCGTTTCAATAGTGATAAATCTTCTATAGGTTGAGGTAGCAACCATAGTGGAACAGCTGATAACACCACCGTCGGACTAATATTCCATTCTTTAACTTTTAATTCCTTACATATTTCTGAAACACAAACACAAAAACTTTCTTTTTTTATTTTGTTACTTTCCCAACTTGTTTGTACAGTTTGTTTGGTAGGGTGAGCATCTTTATGGCCCTGAAGATTTGCCCAGTAATGAACAATTAACTGTTTTCTCCTCAAATAAATTGGTATTTCTCCGACCTCTACCTGAAGTGCCGACACTGGTGTAGATCTGACTGCCCCACAGCATAACCTTAGTGCTTGTGCCTGGACTCTATCTAATTTTTGAAGAGAAGAGTATGCAGCTGAACCATACACTATTAGTCCGTATTCTATGGCTGATCTTATTAAGGCTGTGTATACGTTCCTCAAAGCAGCTTTATCAGCCCCCCACTTAGTGCCTGCCAAGCACCTCATAACATTTAAAACCCTTTTACATTTATCCACTACTTTATCAATGTGCGTACTCCATGTGACTCTCTCGTCCAACCATATTCCCAGAAATGTAAATGTCTTCACTTTCCTTAGATCTTGTCCATAAAGTTTTAACCTAACCTCCTCACTTATCCTTTTCCTCGTAAAAAATAAAGTTTCAGTTTTTTCCACCGACAATCTAAACCCCCATGTCAGAGACCAGCTTTCAATTTCCGTAATGGCTTCCTGAATCTTAGCTACAATATATTTTACATTTCTTCCCCTTTTCCAAATAGCTCCATCATCTGCAAAAAGTGACTTACCAATATCAGATCCTATTGTGTATCTATATCATTTATCATGATAGAAAACAAAAGAGGACTAATTACACTCCCCTGCGGGGTTCCATTTTCAACTTCATGCCTTCGAGAATATGAATTGCCAACTCGGACTCTGATGGCACGGCCAAACAAAAAATCCATAATCCAATTATATACATTACCTCCCAGACCCATAATGTCCAGTTTTATTAATAATCCTTCCTTCCACATCATATCGTAAGCTTTTTCCACATCAAAGAATACAGCTACAACACACTCCTTATTCGCTTGTGCTTTCCTGACTTCAGACTCCAGGCACAGCAATGGATCTAAAGTACTCCGCCCTCTTCTAAACCCACTCTGATAAGGAGTCATTAGTTCATTTTTCTCAATGTAGTATGTCAGCCTTTCTGTTATCATTCTTTCCATAACTTTACACAAGTGCGATGTCAGAGCTATAGGTCTATAACTGCCTGGACTGGTTGGATCTTTCCCAGGTTTTCTAATAGGAATAATGACAGACTCTTTCCATATTATTGGCAGCTTCCCTTTCTCCCAAATCTTATTATACATCTCCAGCAGCTTTCCTAATGCAAAATCACTTAATTTGGTCAACATTATATAGCATACATTATCTTTCCCAGGAGCAGTCATTTTACACTTACTTAATGCTCTTCTCAACTCTTGAATAGAAAAAGGTATATTTACAACACTCTGCGACGAATGTCTTTCTTCATATACATTAGGATGTTCATCTAACACTTCCTGCCTCCTGATCTTACCTTCTTCTGTCAAATGTTCCGAAGAATGAACTTTGACAAAATTCTTAGCTAGAATTTCTGCCTTCTCCATAGCACCGGTGGCAATTTCCCCTCCATTCTCTAACACTGGCAGGTTACTCTGCTGTCTTATTCCCCTCATCTTCTTAACCATTCCCCATACTTTATCTAATGGTGTAGTTCTCCCAATACTTGAACAGAATCCTCTCCAACACTCCCTTTTTGCTCTTTTAACAATGTTCCTTACCTGAGCCTGTGCCTTTTTATATTCTAATAAATTGTGTAATGAATGTGTCTTTCTTAGCTTTCCAAACAGCCTGATTTTGTTTTCGAATTGCATCATTACATTCTTTGTTCCACCACGGTACCATCTTAACACATCTACTAAGTTTACCAGTTTTATTCCCAATAGTTTGATTAGCGCTTTTAATTATATTTGAAGTAAATTGTTCATTTATTTCATCAATACTTCCTGCCATATCAATCTTATCAAATTCATTATCACACAATTTAGCAAACATCTCCCAATTTGCTTTAGAAAAGGTCCATCTCATGATACCATCTAGCTCAACCACATTACTTACATCAAACTTGATTATAATCGGAAGATGATCACTCCCAATACTGTTATTTGCCAATACTTCCCAACTGCTACCCGAAGCTAATTCACTTGTTACAAGAGTTAGGTCGATCGCAGACTCTGTTCCATCTCTAAAATTGAGTCTTGTACCTTGCCCATTATTTAAACAAACTAATTCCTTTGCCTCCATTAAGTCCTGCACCACCTGTCCGTTGTAATCTGTTGATCTCCCTCCCCACATTGTATTATGTGCATTAAAATCACCACACCATATTATTTCATTTCCTTGGCAAAGACTGTCTAATTCCTCTATTTTGAGTTTATTGCATGGATTATAGAAATTCAGGACACTAATTTTCCTTGTATTAATCCAAACTTCTACACCCACTATTTCTAAATCATGACTGTTCTTAAATGTTAGCCTACTATAAGACATTACTTCTCTGATGAAGATTGCACATCCCCCTCCCTGGCCATCATTTCTATCTTGTCTTATAGCAGTATATCCCTCAATTATGAAGTCCAAATGAGTCTTCAGCCACGTTTCTTCAATACAAATAACGTCTGGTTTTTCTTTTAACTGATATATATAGGTCTTGAATTATTGTCCATTTGAAATAAGGCTTCTAGCATTCCACTGCAGAATGAGAAAAACCATTAATCTATTCACTAATCTGTGAATCATCATTATTGGGGGCTAGCATATCATGCATCATTTCAACGGTTATATCCTTTATCCCCAAAAATGCACCTGCTGCTTCCACTGTTGACCTCTTTTTTGTTTGTTGCAAAGCAACATTCACCACTTTTTCAATAAAGGCCACACATGTGTACTTATTAACAATCAATGCATCCTCTCCTATCACACATTTATGTGAACACTTTGTGGAGCTTTCCTTTTCCTGTGGGAGTTTGGGAAAATCTTTTGAAGAGAATATACTTGTTGCTACTTGGGATTTCCTAGCTATGTTTAGTGAAACCTTTTCTGTTGCTTCAGCATATGAGACTTTATTTTGCACTTTGTATCTCTGCACCTCCTTGGCCTTTCTCTGCACTTCGCAGCCCTGATACGCAGCACTATGTTCCCCACCACAGTTACAACATTTCACCTTAGCACCTGCAGCACAACTACCATATTCATGTTCCCCCGCACATGTTGGACACCTGGGCTTAGTTGCTTTGCACTTGTCTGCCACATGCCCAAACCTTTGGCATTTAAAGCAGCGCAGAGGTTTAGGGATGAATTCTCTTACTGGAAAGCTCATGCAACCGATCATTATCTTCTGTTGAATTGTTTCTTCAAACTGAAGAAGAACAGACAAACTATCCACTATCTTACCCTGATACCTAGTAGGAAGACGCTTAACTACAGACACTTTTCCCCCTTTAATTTCTTTCTTGAGTTCTTCTATGCCGATTTCTATGGGAACTCCACTGATAACTCCAAGTATTTTCCGATTTGCTCCAGGAACATGGCATTTAATTCGAACTTCATTCAGGGTCTTCATTTTCAGTAACTTTTCCTGTTGTTTTGCATTCATCAATTCAATCAACATCCGTCGTTTGCTCAGAAATCTTGCTTGCTTTATCGATCCAATTTCTTTGTGAATTGCTTTAGTCAGGGCCACTGGATGTAGCTTAGCTGCGGATTGCTCACCAAACTCCACAATCACTTTCCACTCTTCATTCTCAATCTTTTTCTTGACTCTCTTCAACTCATTCTGTGAATCAGATTCACTAAGACTGTCACTTGACATGTCTATCTTCTTTCTTGAAGTCTTTTTCCTTACTTCATTCCATCCTCCTTCTCCTTCAGATGCACTTTCCATATCCTCCTCTCCAGGACTCAAAGACGCCATTCCACCCCCGGTTGAGAGCTGTACATACACACAAGGGGAGTTAGTCGGTTCCGTAAGAGCCAGCATGTGGGACCGGGATTCTGGGATTTGTAGTCTTTCTAGTTGCATATTTTTCACAAGAGGTTTCTCAATACTCAAATTTCCCCTCCTCGACTCCTATCCTCGACTCCCCTCCTCGAGACTTGGTGCCGCCCACAGGAGATGCGAGCGGAGGACTGAGGAGGGGAACCGAGGAGAGAGGGGGGGAAGCAGCAGGCGGTTAGAGAAATAAGAACTCCTCTCCTCTTAGCGGTCATTTTAAAGAGACCTCCATTAATGATGACAGGAGGCACAGCAGCCCTCTGTCTGATGGACAGATGTGTTCATGATGACTTATATATTTACTTTGATTAATTCACAGTGCGGTATAATGAGACAATGACAGGCTACAGATGCGGACATATAACATATATGTATATAGATATATACAATTTCAGAATCAAACAAGTATGAGAGCTCTCTCATAACAACGTAACACAATCAGAGACTGGATTTACCCCCCCCCCCCCCCCACCCCTCTCTCTGGTCGCTGAAATGGGGAATTGAAATTACGGGCCAAAAGTTGTACAAGTATTAAAAGTAAGCATAGGACACCAAACAACTGAGACCCGTCTGTCCGCCGCATCTACGCACTGTACAACACACACCTACACACTGTACCACACACACACCTACACACTGTACCACACACACCTACTGCTCCTAAAGCATAATCAGGCTACAGCCGTTGTGTATTTTATTATGTGAAGCACTAAATGGTCTTAGAAAAATATCGACTCTTTGTTTGTAGGCTAGATATAGACTAAACTACAGCATACAAATACAGAAAGTAATGTAGGCCTGTTATACTGAGTGATATATATTTTACACACTGCTCTGCTTTCTGCACGGACCTCACAGCTGTTCTCACTGTAAACATCACGTTGCGATGAAAGCAGTTACTAATATAATATCCAAGGGATGCATGCAGAGCTGTCATTGGCTGAGATAAGTCCGGCCGTGCGTCACGCCTCCACCGTTCCCGGAAATGCATCCGTGGAGGATGCATCAGTGTCTCCTCGGTTAGAGCTCCTCCAGAGAGCCTTCTCGATGCTATATATATGCCGTTGCCATGGCGACAGATCCCTCGCCAAAAAACCTGGTGTTGTTGTAATTCAATGGAAAATCGTCCAAACAGCACCAGACTTCAGACTATCATTAATGGTCCGGCCCTCAACAGCTCTACGCCAATTATGGGATGTCATCATATGCCTTTGCCATGGCGACAGATCCCTCGCCATGAAACAGGGTGTTGTCCTAATTCAATGGAAAAACTTCCAAACGGCACCAGACTTCAGATGATGACTAATGGTCTGGCCCTCAACAGCTCTACGCCAATTATGGGATGTCATCATATGCCGTTGCCATGGCGACAGATCACCCGCCATCAAACACAACGTTTGTGTTACTGCTGTATTTCAAATACATTGTCCTAACGTTTGTGTTACTGCTGTAACTCAAAGACATTGTCCTATCGGCCTGAAACTTCCCACGTTTGCCAACGGCCAACTCCTCGAGACACCTAGACACACGTCGACGTGCGGACAACAGCCTGCGAAGCGTCAAAGACCCGCTCAACGCTGCTTGCAGCTTTAATTATCCTTGTGTTTATTTATTTGTTTGATTAATAAACACAAGTTGGAGTCCGTCAGGACCGAGGGTCAGAGCAGCTCATAGTAGTTGCTTTAGAGAATTTTACACCCGGAAGTACGTATTCTCTCCGCTTCGCTTGACAAACCCTGTGATAGTCCTCAAGCTCTGTGATTGGCTAGTGTGCTCCGAGGGTTACACCGAGCGTCGAATAACACTTTGAAATGGGATGGAACCACGGCAGACTGTCCAAAACTGGATTTCAACGGGTCCATTACAAGACATCTATCAATTTGTGTGTATACCTCCACCATTAAACTGTCGTATTCTGTACATTTCTTATACTATCTACATACATCTTATAAGAGTATAATACATGTGTATAATATCAGTTAAAATAAGTGCTTAAACATACAGTAGTTAACATTGCAGGAAAGCAATATATTAGTACTTTGTCAGGCTTAATATTTATACCCCCAAAGCTTTTTTCTTATTCAAAATAATACCTTAACCTAAAGTATTCTTTAATGTTAAAGCCTTATTAGTGTGTCTGTCTGTGTCTCCTATTAATATCTAATAATAAAAATAATACATTTCAATAACGTGCTTTAACCACCAGGTGTCCCTTTCTATCAGCTGTGGTCCGTTATGGTGTAAATATACCAATATACCGATTGGATCAAATATAAAAGTCAGTCGAATTAGTATTGATACTGCAAGGACACATATTGTGTGAAGAGAAATGTAAGATGTTGTTTGATTGCTGATATATTTATGATCCACGTCACATATTCAGTTTCTTCCTGTTTGTCTAGAAGTCTTCTCATCAGGGTTCTATAAATAGCGAACTACGGCAGATATGTAATATTTAATGCAGCCGAACCGTGTATTACAATTCCGTTATATGATGACCTCCTAAGAGAAAAGCAAGCACACTCGGAATAAAGTATTATTTTATTTTTAAAAAATGTTTTCGTATTTCACATCAACAGGAAGTCCGGTTAACTAAAATGTCCGTGCGCAACAATACCCCAACCCATAGATCCGTGGGTGAATAATGTCAATCACCACATTACACACATCCCTTCACATTTACATTTGAATTTACATTAAAATATTTCGTGAGGCCTTCTAAAATGTTTTAAAATATAATTAGGGTTGTAGTTGAAGAGTTTGTAAATTGTTGCGCAATCACTTAATCGCACAACGGCACGACCATTAATGCAGATACAGATTTCAGTATTCTGAGCCCCTCCTCTCCCCATAACTGACGGCAACAAAAGTCCTACATTATTCAATTAAAATGAAGAAGTAAAAACAATAAGTGTGGCTTGATATTGAGTAAGAAAAAGGTTGATAAACGCTGTGAGAATGGATCTGCGGGTAGCATTCGCTTGCGATCTCAAGTCGTCTACAACATACGTTTAGGGAGCTATATAGAAGACTATGGACATCCCGGAAAGTTGAAAATGTACGCTAAGGGCCCCCCCCCCTTGCGTTGGAAAAAGCCGACACAGGGGACTTGACATCACGTCAACATAGGCCGACCTGGGAGTGAGGATGTGTTGGTTTTAAATCATATTCCCAGTGTAGTCGTTTGTGTTACTCTTGTTCATCCAACACATTTAGCGTCTCTTGCTGATGTTTGCTCGTGTCCCTGTTAGTTTAGATTAATAAAATGTATTCCCATGGTCTTTTTTTTTGTTTTGTTTGTTGGGCATAGGAGTGGATGTTACAGCCAGTGACATAAAAGCATGCCTCCCAACCATGTTTAAAAAAATGTAAGTGCAAAAGTTACATATAAGTTCCTCTGTAGAGGAAGTCAATAGGTGGAGGTCACTGATATTCTCCAAAGATAGACAACTTGTCGTTGATGATGTCAAATATCCATTCCCTTTTGAAGATATTATGAACATTAACATATCCATTTAAATATTAAAAGGGTACTAAACTGTCTTCTCATTAGAATATGACTAAATATAGGCTACCGAAGAAACTTCAATAATTAAATGACTGGTCCTCTTTGCAGGTAAAGTAAACAAAGGCCCCAAGACACTTATTGAAACTTGTATGCAGCTAATTGCATAAATGATAAGGTATTTGTAAATCTGATTGAAGAACTGGAAACCTCTTCTGTGTCTGGATGTGTCTCACACACACACACACACACACACACACACACACACGCACGCACGCACACACACACACACACACACACACGCACACACACACACACACACACACACACACACACACACACACACACACACACACACACACACACACACAAACATACACATTCACCAACACAATGTCCTGGTGAGTACACTGTTGATTGACAGGTCAAATGACATGATTGCCCATATTTTCCCATACTTTCACACTTTTGAAGCTCTGATCCATTCTCATTTGACGCAGCATGTTCTGCACAATAGCGTGTCAGCGACTGTTTGAAGATGATTTTGAACCATGCTCCCTGCAAATCCAACACACTGGCAGTCACACATACAGACATGCAGAGCTCTCTGATGGTGGAAAAGCACTACAGACTGAAGTGGTAGGCACTGCCATAGTGAGGCTGACGACAACCTCTAGAGAGCTCATCCAAACGTTTCAGGCCGCATGCAAAAAATAGCAAATTAATGCAACTGAAGGGCTTCTGCCTACAGGATCAGTGCCCTCATTTTCAAAATACAATTTTTCCCCTGAGTCTTTTCTGATGAGTTCAAAGTATATGATTTCCCTCAAACTCTTTAGATACACCCATCAAGGCAAATAGGTGTCAAATGCATTCATTTTGTACAGTATGTCTGCTGTTGAGCTGTTAAAGGGCTCACTGATGTATACATCCAGAAATCAAGAAGAAAGGGTTTATTACCAGAGGTTTTTGTTTTCTATGATTCCTTTGTGTTCGGTACATATGAAAAGTATCGAGAAGGAAATTCAGTGAATTTCACCAAACTGTTCACAAAGCACACATCTGCTTAAATAATCTGGTGCACTAGGTTGGTATGCATTCACTATAAACAGATTTAGCTGTGATTTAATTGGAATAAATGTCAAAAGGATGCAGAAATAACAAAATAAATAAATTCCTGTTTTCTAAATGGAGTCAGACCAATTAGGCCTAGGCTCAGCTAACATTGTAGCTGCTCCATGAATACTCAACATAAAGTTATCTGCATAAATAAAGCAGTGACTTCATTGTTCATACTGTATAGGCAGTCTAGTTATACATATAGAGGAGAGTGGGGTAAGTTGAGCCATTTTTTAGTTATGCTGTCCTCTAAGCAAGGATAAATTACATAGTTAAAATGAAAACACACACCTATAATTGGTCCTAGGTCTACCCCTTGGTCTCTTCCCAGCTGGACGTGCCTGGAACACCTCCCTAGGGAGGCGCCCAGGTGGCATCCTAACTAGGTGCCCGAACCACCTCAACTGGCTCCTTTCGACGCGAAGGAGGAGCGGCACAACTCCGAGTCCCTCCCTGATGACCGAACTTCTCACCTTATCCCTAAGGGAGACACCAGCCACCCTGCGGAGAAAACCCATCTCGGCCGCTTGTATCACTATAGGTCAATCTGTTATATTCGTTTTTTGTAACAGCAATAATATTCGTGGTTCACTTTGACCCAGTGCATGTTTAATTATCCAAAAATGGTCAGAAGCCCCAGAATTGGAAAAACCTTGATATAAAATACTGTGGTGACACGTTATTGGACATAATTCACCTCTCGTATTGTGTTGCCACACGGACCCTTTAGTGGGAACACCTGTAGCGTTAGCTTCCATTCCTGCTAGCTCGTCAAGCAGAGCAGTTCATGCGATAACCTCTCTGTTATTAATGGCTAATAAAGATTGGAACTCTGTTCTTAATACACTGCCTCCGACTCCCTTTTCCTGGCACTACACTGGTGACCTTGACTTTTCCGAGAAAGTTTCCGGGAAATTAACGAGCATGGCTGAACGCGATGTGTTCGTAAAGCTGCCGGAATTCTGGGAGCACGCCGCGGAGGCATGGTTCGCACATGTGGAGGCGCACTTCGCCTGCCGACAGGTCCGTGATGGGAACCTGAAATACTACCATGTGGTAGCAGCGCTGGGCAGCTCTGCGTCGTCCAGGTTGGTGGGATTCATCGCAGCCCCCCCACATCATGGCAAATATGAGGCGATTAAGGCCCTTCTCCTTAAGACATTTAGCTTATCTGCTAAGGAGAGGGCCCGCCAGATACTTGACATTCAAGGCCTAGGAGACAGCAAGCCATCCCAGCTAATGGAGAAAATGCTAAATCTGCTAGGGGGGGAAGATCCCCGGATTTTATTCACGGAGATTTTCCTGCGTCACTTGCCTCCCTGGGTACAGACGGCGTTGGCCAACACGCCTGTCACGGAGCCCCGTGCTTTGGCTGAGGAAGCGGATCGTTTTTTCCTGGCTACGCAACAGCCCGGTGCAGAGACGTTAGCCGCGACGCTCAGCGGCCCACCTGCAGTCAAGAAAGCGTGGCGGAGGCCGGACATGGCTGTGGCGAGCCGGCGTGGAGACGTCGGAGAGTGCGTTTACCACGCACGTTTCGGGACAAGGGCGAAGAGATGCATCGCTCCGTGCAGCTACAAACCCCCGGGAAACGGAGGGGCCGGCGCTCAGTAGTGGCTCTGAGCGTCGGCGGCACGTGCAGGCTCCTCTTCGTCAGCGACAGCGTTTCGGGGAGCCTGTTTCTGTGTGACACGGGCGCTCAACGGAGCGTAGTTCCAGCGTCGAGTGAAGACGTCGCCCGTGGGGGGCACGGACCGCGATTGACGACGGCTAACGGCGGTCCCATTCGCACGTACGGCGTGAGGCCTATGTATCTGTGCATCGGAGGACAGTGTTTCAGCTGGGATTTCGTGACAGCGGACATTTCTTTTCCCCTCCTCGGAGCGGATTTTTTGTGTGCTCATGGACTCTTAGTGGACGTTAAGAATAGGCGTTTGGTTGATGCCTTAACGTTTTCTTCCCTCGTGTGCACACTTGGCAGCGCAGCGTACGACGGGCTGTCAGGCTCGCTGTCAGGGGCAGACACGTTTTTCAGACTGTTGGCCGAGTTTCCAGACCTGTCGCTACCCACCTTCTCTGCGCTTACCACCAAGCATGGCGTGGAACACCACGTCACTACCGGGGGGCCTCCTGTCTACGCCAGGGCCCGGCGGTTGAACCCTTCTAAGCTGGCTGTAGCGAGGGCGGAGTTCGCAACCATGCAGCGCCTGGGCATTGTCCGCCGCTCCGACAGTCCTTGGGCTTCCCCCCTGCACGTCGTTCCCAAACCGAACGGCGGGTTCCGCCCGTGCGGGGATTACCGCCGACTCAACGACACCACTACGCCTGACCGCTATCTGGTGCCGCACATTCAGGACTTTTCGGCGCATCTGGCCGGTACGGGGATGTTTTCCAAGGTGGACCTGGTGCGTGGATACCACCAGGTGCCCATGCACCCCCTGGACATTCCCAAGACAGCAGTGATAACGCCTTTTGGACTTTTTGAGTTCCTGCGGATGCCTTTTGGACTCAAGAATGCCGCTCAGACGTTCCAGCGCCTGATGGATTCGGTGCTGCGGGACCTGCCGTTTGTGTTTGTCTACCTCAACGACATACTCGTCGCCAGCGCTTCAGTGCAAGAGCACCTGTCCCACCTCCGAACCCTTTTCACACGGCTCAACGAACACGGATTAATCATCAATCCTGCAAAGTGCCTGTTCGGGGTGTCGGACATCGATTTCCTGGGGCACCGCGTCACCAAGGGCGGTGCGACACCTCTGCCAGCGAAGGTGGAGGCTGTTGCGGCTTTTCCTCGCCCGCTCACAGCCGGGTCGCTCCGTGAGTTTCTGGGGATGGTGACTTTCTACCACCGTTTCATCGCCCGGGCCGCACACATCATGCGGCCGCTGTTTGTTCCGGGCCCTCCTCTGTCAGGGGCCGCACGGGCGGAGGTCGCTGTACCGACTCCGGTGCGCAGGTCTCGTGGGGGCAGGCGGATTGTTCCTCCCCGCCATACGGATTTTGTTTACACGTGAATTCAGGGGGGGCATGTGTGGTGACACGTTATTGGACATAATTCACCTCTCGTATTGTGTTGCCACACGGACCCTTTAGTGCAGGGGTGCCCACACTTTTTGGGCTGGTGAGCTACTTTTGAAATGACCAGCTCACCGAGGTCTACCAACCAAAAATAAAATCCCAAATTGCAAGGGTTGCTGAATAACACGTTTTATTTATACATGGGATAATAGGGCTGCAACAAACGACTCATTTGATAATCGATTAATCTATCGATTAATGAAACGACTAATCGACTATTCAGACTATTACTGTATGCCTTGCACAATTTCTCAAACGCTCTTATTTAGCCATCAACTTTTAGATGTAGCTTGAGGTTGTTTTAGGCATGTGGAAACTAACAATGAAGACAATAAAGATGAATACTTGATTCAAAAATACATATATTATTAAATTAACAAATTGTTTACAAAACTAACATTGCTTTTTATTTAAATAAAATAAATAATATTTCGCATCAAAAGAAACAACAATGTTTTAACAAATCCTATTAAATAATCTGATGACAGAACTGTGAACAGAATAGCTGAAACTTTAACAAAATAAAGAGTAACTCAGTTTCCTCTAATCATTAACCCATGTTTGTATCATTGAGTTAACTCCGTGTGTTGCTGCTAGCATACATAACACCTGACGGGGAAACGTTACTCGTGGACGGGGCTACAGAGCTGCTAGAAAGACAGTTGAACCCGGTGCATTCCTCCGTCTGGATGTGGAGCGCTTTTGATAAATGTTTCGACACATTGCTCGTGTTCCCGCCCTCACATGCTGAACTCTCTTGGCAAGGAGCATTGTCCTCCTCAAGACGGGTAACATGTAACCTCCAGTGCTGGAATTGGGCCGGTACTCACCGGTACGCAGTACCGGCACTTCTGGTTCTGACCCATGGAGTACCGGCACTTCTTGCTCAGTACCGGCATGCTGGCGGTACTCCGGTACTCATGCACCGTGCCAGTACTCAACACTCTCCCGCCGTTCTTATTATACATCCATATATATATATACAGCCGCCCGGTACTCAGTAGATGCGTCATGAGGTGCCGAACGGACATTCTCATCGCTCTAACCGCTGGAGTTTCACAGCGGCTGTCAGCTGTTTACTCCTGTCATTCAAACAGAACGTGCTGGAGAGGGGGCGGGGCTTATCTTCTCCATGTAAATACTGTGGTGGAAACGACTATGTCAAAATTAACCTATTTGACCGTGATTTAATAGTAATACACGTTTCAAAATAATAATAATAATAATGCCGAAGTAACAACATACTGAAAACTGTTAGTAAAACCATGTTTTAATGCTTTACAATTTACATACCTAGATGCACGTGTGTTGTGTTTATGCAGTGCAACTCCCACCCAGTGGGTGGCTATGTAGAGTGATAGAACAGAGCAGGCACGCCCCCGAGAGAAGGAAAGCAAGTCACGTCACAAATTAGCATTTCTAAAATGTTAGCGTGGATTAATAAAAGTGCAAAAAGACAGCGGTTGTCGCCGGAAGAAACTTCAAATACAGAGAATGCTGTGCCTGTGTTGGAAATTGTGTCTGATGGGGAGCTTTCTTTGGTTGATCCTCCTGCTCCAAGTTCTAGTGCATTAGCATTAGCACTAGCTCCGCCGCCTCCTCCAGAGCCTCTTACGTTAGCTGCTGCTGGCGCAACTGCCACCACCAACACCGGGCAAAGCGATGCACCTGACTGCTGGACAACGGACCAGGTGCAATATTTTTGCAAGACCAATGCATGGCTCCTTCTTAAAGATAAGAAGCTAGGATGTCGGATATGCAGAGATGTCAAGTCTTTGGGAATACACACTGGACAAGGACTGAAACTGTCAACTGAATGGGGTGAGTGTGCAGTGTCTCATTTCGGTGTTGACAAGGGCAAACAACAAGCTAGCCTGAGAAAAAAAAATCAAAGAACATAAAGAATCACAAGCCCATGTAAAAGCTGCTGACATCCTTACATCTGCTTCACGTGAAACTATTCAACATCAAGTGCAGTCTATGCATAAATCTGAATTAGACACCACTATCAGAGTTTTTCGAACGGCATATAAAATTGGCAAACATAGCCGGCCATTCACAGACATGCCAATTGATTTGAATGTACAGAAACTGAATGGGCTGAACGTGGGCAGGGTTTTGCACTCCAATAAAATCTGTGGCGAAATCATCGACCACATAGCTCATGAGCTGAAGAAATAAATGGCAAAAGACATTACAGAAAACCAAAGAAAACTCTGTGTTTTGGTCGATGAATCTACCACTATTAGTGGTAAAACGGTGCTTGTTGTGTGTCTACGCTCAGCATTAGCTGATGCTGAGCCCGAAACGTTTTTTTGGGAGCTGATCGAGTTGGATGGAACAACGGCTGATGACATCACAAAGGCGTTAATGGAGTGTCTTGGAAGAGATTTTAACGAGGACTTTTTAGGTCAGTGTTTCGTTTCTTTTGCATGTGATGGGGCTTCAGTCATGCTAGGGAAGAGAACAGGCGTTGCTACCCAGTTGTGTAGTAAATTCCCAAGCCTGTTTGTGTGGCACTGCTCCAATCATCGTCTAGAGCTGGCAGTTGGGGATGTGGTCAAGGAGGTCTCAGGGCTCAATCATTTCCAGATCTTTTTTGACAAACTCTATTCCTTGTTCCATGCCTCCCCCAAAAATCAGAGGCAGTTAGCGCAGTGTGCGCAAGCAGTCGGACAGCGTCTCCTGGTGATAGGGCGTGTTTTGTCCATCCGCTGGGTGGCTTCAAGTGAAAGGAGCGTCAGAGCAGTCTGGGAAAACTACCGAGTGCTTCATGATCACTTCACAAATGCTGCAAACGACACGGGCAGGGATTCCAGAGACAGAGCAAAGTACAAGGGCCTGGATGATGTGCTCACATCTGCAACGTTTGTCAGCAATCTGGGACTGATGTACGATGCGCTCACAGAGCTCAGCGACCTCTCTCGGCAACTCCAAAAAAGAGAGATGACACTGCCTACAGCAGATAGGCTCTTAACTCGAGAAATACGAGTTTTTGAATCCATGGTCACCATGCCTGGCCCACACATGACTACAGTTCATACAGCTCTAGCTAAGAAGTCCTTCAAGGGTGTTGCCCTGCGTGAGAATGGCAGGCTTGTACAGATTCATGCAGGTCAGTTTTTCCGCAGTATGGTAGAGAATCTGAGACACAGAATGACTTCCACAACCTCCTCTCATGTCAGCACAAGAGAAATCCCATTACATGGCCGGGAGGCCCGGGACAATCAGCTAATCCAGGACATGAAAGTTATCCATCCTGGAAGTTGGCCTGAAGAGGAGTTAGACGTACAGTATGGGGACGTAGAGGTGCTACGTTTGTGCGAAGTGCTGAATGTGGACAGGAGAGAGACTGTTCAGGGCTTTCGCGAATACAAGGAAACCAGGGCATCCCGTACACCTGCTGCCATGGAGCCTCTACTGAAAGCAGTCCGAACCATCGCGGGCATTCAGCTGCATGAACGATATCCTTACTGCAAAAAGGAATGCTCTCTCTGTCAGCCGACTGTCCAGCCTGGTTTTCATTAAATGTAATGGACCATCACTAGGACAGTTCAATCCGGAACAGTATGTGAGGTCCTGGCTGGCAAAGGGATGGAGAAGTGCTGATGAAAGAGCCTGTCCAGCTCCAGCCCCTGATACTGATGTCCCCAAGGCCTTCTGGAGCCTTTTCTAACAATGTGAAGTATATTGCAAAGCAGCTCACCCAGTGAGAAGACTTTTGGCATAATGTGCCGATTTGTACAGATCCTGGAGATAGAAGGACTTCAGACCAACCAGGGAGTTATCTGATCAGCTTGGTGTTCAATGTAACTCTTTACCATGGCTCAGACTTTGTTACTTGCAGTTACAGTTTCTCATTTTAGATTGTGCAAATTTTGCATTTGTTTTTACATGTTCTTTGTTCATGCTCTTTATCATTTTTCTGAGTTGGCAAGTTAGATTGCATCATAGTTTACTTTATACATATTTGTATTCTTCAGTGGTGAAGTATATTGCAAAGCAGCTCAGCCATGTGAGAAGACTTTTGGCACTTTTTCGTTTTTCGTTTTTTGAGTTGGAAAGTTAGATTGCATTCAAAATGTACAGAAATACTTAATTTTGTTAAAGCTTTTTATAAAAAATGCTTCTGACCAGAGCTTTGTTTCCTTGTCATTAATGTTGAACACCACCAGAGGGGCTCTCACCTGAAAGGTCTCTGCTTCATGTGTCTTCAGCAGAAGATCTAGACTTTGATTGCTATATTTTCAGTTAATATTGACCTTACTGAGCTTTAGCCATATCCGCTGCCTATCATAAAAAATGTTAAGTACAGTGAACCTTTCTAAAATATACAGTAGTAAAGAGACAAACCCACCAGCATTATAGTAGCCAAATTCTTGTTTGTGGGCTGTATATATAAAATTGACTTGAAAAAGTTGCTGATTTTAGAGTACTGGCACCTTTTTCATTCCAATTCAAGCACTGGTAACCTCACCTTGGAGCGCTTCTCTCCGCCATCCCCGCCGTGTGTTTCTGCATGTAGCAGCCGAGTGTGTGTAAACTGCCCCGCCCCCTCGCGCACAGACGGGGGAGAGAGAGATCTCGTCTGGATCGGAAAGATTGAAAATACACCGACCATAGACGCATTTGTTTGTCTTTTTGCATGTTAGAAACGAGTTGGCGACACTAAGACTGCAAGATAATGTTTGTGTAGCAATAATACAGACCTTTCTCTTTCTCAACTCGCTACTCGGAGGGAAGTCGCTGTCATATGCCTGTGAACACTCCGATAATGCCTCTCCACGTTACCTTTCTTTGGCAGAGCGACGCTTGCTTTACAAATAAGGCAAATAACCTTTGAATGTGACATCACAAACAAATATTCTTCCTCCCATTCTGGGTGGAAGTGGTTTGTCTTTAGCTTCTTGCTCGGTCCCGCACTCATTTTGTTGTTTGTCTCTTGTTTGTCTCTTTAACTTAATTTGAGTTTTCCCGGCACTTGACTGATTTTGTATCGCTTTGCATTCTGGGTTAACAGACTGGAAAGCGATAGGTCGCTTTTTCTGTCAATCAAGTAAACTCCTGAATTAAGTGGCAGGGAGGCCAAGGGAGGAGGGATCAAAACCTGTTTTGTCTATTTTAACGGAGCTGGATTTTTTTTTTTAAGAATGACTCGCGATCTACCAGCATTGACGTACTGGGCACCTCTGCGGGAACACCTGTAGCGTTAGCTTCCATTCCTGCTAGCTCGTCAAGCAGAGCAGTTCATGCGATAACCTCTCTGTTATTAATGGCTAATAAAGATTGGAACTCTGTTCTTAATACACTGCCTCCGACTCCCTTTTCCTGGCACTACAATACATTAGTTTTGCATAACATAACATTTTTTAAATTAATTTTAAAATGTTCCAACTTTTTTTACAATTGGTTGATGTTGATAAATAGAGACGAGACACCTCTTCTGTTCAGGGTCAAATTGACCCGTTCACTGAGAATCAAGCCAAATGAGTCATAAGGATTTGTATTGAAAGTATTTTATTGTAACAGCAATTGAGTGTGTGTGTGTGTGTGTGTGTGTGTGTGTGTGTGTGTGTGTGTGTGTGTGTGTGTGTGTGTGTGTGTGTGTGTGTGTGTGTGTGTGTGTGTGTGTGTGTGTATACATCTACCTTTTTTCCACGGCGTGAGAGGACGCTGGCGCTGACTGTTCGCCGCTTCTCTGTCCGAAAATCTCGTCTTTCTTTGTGTTAATCTAAGAGTTTCTGACCACTTTCTACTGCTATAGTTTTCTAACTATTCTGTGGCTTTTGTGTTCTGATCTGGACATATTTGTTACACCCGATTGCCATTTTTGACGGACGCTTTGGTTTTCTACCCCTACTACACCTGCCATTGTAGCCGTCTGCTAACGCTGCTCCATCCATCAAATAACCAGCCCCATTCTTCGTCCTGCCCCTCCCCGTGGGCCCTGACTCTGGTTCTGTAAACCTCCCGCTCCTGCCGGTCCCCCTATCTGCTGTAAAGGACAGCCTGCTGCAACTGACCTCTCATCCTGTCTGACAGCTGCCAACAGCTCCACTTTCAGCGCCGCTGGTCTACAACCATAGCCAGCGCTGTGCTAACGCTAGCATCCTACCGCGGCACTACGATGTTACGATACTCTGTCTCCCAACTTTTTAATCTCAATAACTTTTCTGCGCTTCCTCTAAGCTTGTCTGTAATCAATTGCCTCGGGCTTCTACGCAGACCGAGGTATGTCCATAGAGGTTCCAAACACAGATGTCTTTACTCCCAGTCCGGAAAATCATCCATAGCATCTATCTGGTCGACTAACCGCCATGTCCCACAACTGTCATGTCATCTGAGCGCACTTATTACTCCATATTATACACCCACCACTCCATATTATACACCCACCACAGGTCCGTTACAATACCAGCTGTACCGAAAACCTGGAGTGGATTCCACTGCCCTCTTCTCAGAGCTGGTCTAAATTCCTGGAGTGGATCCCACTGCCCTCTGCTCAGAGCTGGCCCAAATACCTGGAGTGGATTCTACTGCCCTCTGCTCAGAGCTGGCCCAAATACCTGGAGTGGATTCCACCGCCCTCTGCTCAGAGCTGGCCCAAATACCTGGAGTGGATTCCACCGCCCTCTGCTCAGAGCTGGCCCAAATACCTGGAGTGGATTCTCCTGCCCTCTGCTCAGAGCTGGCCCAAATACCTGGAGTGGATTCCACCGCCCTCTGCTCAGAGCTGGCCCAAATACCTGGAGTGGATTCCACCGCCCTCTGCTCAGAGCTGGTCCAAATTCCTGGAGTGGATCCACTGCCCTCTGCTCAGAGCTGGCCCAAATACCTGGAGTGGATTACACTGCCCTCAGCTCAGAGCTGGCCCAAATACCTGGAGTGGATTTCACCGCCCTCAACCACCAAAAACTGATAATAACACACTTCCTTCCACCTCCTCTCCGCTCCTCCCCCCCCATCTCACATTCCTCCCCGCACTGTCAACCTGGACAACCTCTTACCTCTTCAGCCTGTGACCACACCACGCCCCTCCCACTCAACTAACATTTCCCTCCTTATCATCCGATCACTCAACAAGAAAGCCCTCATCCTCCATGAACTAATCTTGGAAAAATCCCTTGATTTCCTTCTGCTCACCAAAACCTGGCAACAGCCCGATGACTTCTTCTCCCTCAACCAAACATCCCCCCCTGGCTTTAAATACATCACTAAACCCCGCCCCTCCCGCCGTGGTGGCGGCCTTGCTGTAATCCACAATCAGAACATCCAGATCACAGAACTAACCCTCCCCTCAGTATCATCCTTTGAATTCATTGCCTTCAAAGCCTCTCCCTCACTGACAGTCATCCTCATCTACCGGCCTCCTAAACCTCATCCCTCCTTCCTCTCCGATTTCACTGAATTCCTCACACTTGCCTCATCCCTCTCTCAACGTCTGTTACTACTTGGTGACCTCCACCCTTGCCCATTTCCCCTCTCCGACCACAAACTCATACAATTCACCATTGCCCCCCCCCACCCGAAACCCCTGCCCACCCAGAAACATCACCTTCAGTAATCTACACTCCATTGACCATAACCATCTCTCCGAACTGCTATCGTCTAATCTCCCCCTGGACGCAACCCTCAGCTCACCTGATGATCTGTTCAACCACCTCAACTCCACCCTATACTCACCTCCCTCAACACTTTAGCCCCCCTCAAAAATAAAACTGTTACTTTCAAGACCTCCTCACCCTGGTTCACACCCGCACTGCGTAAAATGAAGCAGTGAGGCCGCCAACTTGAACGTCTTTCAAAGAAATCATCCCTCACAGTCCACTACATAAGCTACAAACTCCATCTCAATGCATACAAAGATGCTCTTATTGCCGCTAAATCTGCCTACCTCTCCAACATCTTCACTGACCCCTCCCGTAACCCCAGGACCCTCTTCTCCACAGTTAACAAGCTCTTCAAACCCCGTGCTGATAACCTCCCTACATCTACTTCCGCTACTTGCAGCTCATTCCTCCAGTTTTTCGCAGACAAAATTAGCGCCATTAACCACTCCTTCTCAGCTCCATCTGACATACAAGCATCTCCACCAACCTCCACCGCTACCATTTCTCCCCCCATCTCCCTTGACCTCCTAACTCCTCCTCCCCAGCGCCGCCTCTCCCAGTTCAACCTGGTTACCCCACTTGAAATACTCCATCTGATCGGTTCCTCAAATCCCACAACCTGCTCCCTTGACCCTCTACCCACTCCTCTCCTGAAGTCCTGCCTCCCCGTCCTCTGCCCCTATCTTGCTAACCTTTTCAACTCCTCGCTGTCCTATGGAACTGTCCCCTCTGCTTTCAAAACAGCTGCCGTTACTCCAATCCTCAAAAAACCTGGTCTTGATCCCTCCTCCCTCACTAATTACCGCCCCATCTCCAACCTACCATTCCTCTCAAAAACTCTTGAACGCATTGTAGCCAAACAAATTCACTGCCATCTCCAAACCAACCAGCTTTATGAACCCCTTCAGTCTGGATTTCGTCCTCACCAAAGTACAGAAACTGCACTCGTCAAAGTCCTCAATGACCTCCTCACCTCTGCTGACACTGGTTCCCTCAATATTCTCATCCTCCTCGACCTGAGTGCAGCCTTCGATACCGTGAGCCACAACATCCTGCTCAGCCGACTCAGGGACATTGGTATTGAAGGTATTGCACTCAGATGGCTCCAGTCCTACCTCACTGAAAGATCCCACTTCATCTCCCTCCCAAACCACTCCTCTGCCACAGCTTCAGTCACCCAAGGCGTTCCTCAAGGATCAGTACTTGGCCCCCTCCTCTTCATCATTTACATCCTCCCCCTCGGTCAGATACTCCGCCAATTCAACCTCGACTTCCACTGCTATGCTGATGACACTCAGATCTACCTCAGCACCAAATCCCTCCATAACCCACCCCTTACCCACATTGATTCCTGTCTTACAGCTATTAAAACTTGGATGCAACATAACCTCCTCAAACTGAACAGCAACAAAACAGAACTCCTCCTAATCGGCTCCAAATCCACCCTCAGCAAGGTCACTAACATAACTCTCACCATCGATGGCACCATTGTTTCCCCCTCCAATCAGGCACGCAACCTTGGCGTAATCTTTGACCTCTCCCTCGAACCTCACATCCGCCAAACAGTCAAAACCTCATTTTTCCACCTCCGCAATATTGCAAAAATCCTACCCTCTATCACCCGCCCCGCAGCCGAACGACTAATCCATGCCTTCATTTCCTCCCGCCTTGACTACTGCAACTCACTTCTTTACGGCATCAGCACTACATCCCTCAACAGACTCCAACGGGTTCAAAATGCAGCTGCACGTCTCCTCACGCATACCAAATCATGGCATCACATCACCCCAGTCCTCAAAGACCTCCACTGGCTTCCTGTCTCCCATCGCATCAACTACAAAATTCTGGTCCTCACCTACAAAGCACTCCACCATCTGGCCCCCCCTTATCTCACAAACCTTCTCACTCCTTATCAACCCCCACGGTCCCTCAGATTCACCGCAGTCGGACTCCTATCCATTCCCACATCCACACTCTGCAGCTTTGGGGACAGAGCCTTCTCAGTGGCAGCTCCTAGGCTCTGGAACTCCCTCCCCCAAGATCTCCATGACGCTGAGTCCCTCACAGTCTTTCAGTCCTGCCTCAAAACACATATTTTCAACTCTTTCTACCCATAAGCCCCCCCCCCTCTCAATCAACTTCCTCTTGACTGCCTTTTTATTTTGTACTTACTTGTTTGCCTGTCCTTGTTTGTCTACCCCCCCCTCATACTGTAAAGCGTCTTTGAGTTGTGAAAAGTGCTATATAAATAAAATGCATTATTATTATTATACAGCACAGGAGGAACATGTTGTCAATGTGTGCTTTACGCAAATGTATTTTGCACAAAGCACACATGTCGTGCTGGTCTTGGTGTCATCAGACGGCTTGCACACCTGGCACCTTTTCCTCTTCCTCTTTCCCCCAGTGGCAACCTAGACAGATGAGGATGAGGATGTTTTTGCTGATGTTAAGGCATAGTAAGAACCACTAACATGGAGATGTAGGAACAATTGTATTCTTTGCTACCAATACAAGGACTGCTCACAATGAATAAAGAACGTTCCTCCATCTCCATGTTAGTGTTTACACACACACACACACACACACACACACACACACACACACACACACACACACACACACACACACACACACACACACACACACACACACAGCGGCTGGGGTCCTTGGCATGTGCTGCCTCCTTTTAATATGAGGGACGACAAGTGCCTTCCCCAGCTCCTCAAGGAACAGGCACCTCCTGTACAGCTTGGACTTGTTCCACTCAGGGGAGATCTCCGTGAAGATAATAAATGCATTGTAGGCCGATATATCGATCAGGTTATAGAACATTACTAAAGGCCAGCGTGCCGTCATCCTTTTGGTGCTGTAGGTCCCTGTGACTTTGTCCATGTTGTCCATCCCCCCTTTGGTGGCATTGTAGTCCAGGATGAGGCTCGGCTTATGATCCTCTCTGATGCTGACTTCAGCATTCTTATGGAGAGTGCTCATGAGCAACACATTTTTTCCCTTTTTGGGGCAGTAAGACACTAGGGTTGTGGTGTCTGTGAACACAAACTTGGAGGATTGAGGGACCCTGTTCTTGATCACCAGCATTCGGCAGGGAGTTCCGTTCTGTTCTTTCGTACAGTTCCAACCATTGTTAGCTTTCTCTTCAGGAGCCCCTGACCCAGGTTGTAGGACGTGAAGAAATTGTCACAAGTTATGTTGTGACCCCTGAGACCCTGTGCCATGTCGAGCACAACCCTCATGCCCTGATTCCTCTCTGGGGCTCCTCCAACTGGCTTTCCAGTGTAAACCTGCAGGTTTAGTGCATAGCTGGAGTTTGCATCACATGCTGCCCATATTTTCAAGCCATATTTTGCCGGTTTCAAAGGCATGTATTGCTTGAACGGGCAACAACCTCTGAATGCCACCAGCCTTTCATCCACTGTGACATTAAGTCCTGGGTTGTAGAGAAGTGGAAGCCGCTCTACCCACTTGTCCCACACTGTCCTTATAGCTGCCAGCTTGTCTCTCTCACGTCTGCCAGCTCTTGTGTCACGATTATCAAATCGGATCACTCTTGAGAAAATGTGGAAAGTCCCCAGAGACATTGTGGCTCGAAATATATTCCTGCCTGTCTGCGTCCCACAGGCTGGCTGTCGATTCATCCTTGGATTTGTAGACCCCAGCCAGGATGAGGAGACCCAAATACGCAAAATATAAATGCATTTCGTCCAGCTCCTTCCACTCCTCCCCATACACACGTCTCCCTTCCAGATTGGTCATATCCAGACAACACGTTCTCACTCCCAACCCGTCACATGTTGACGGACGGTCAGGGTACCCCTTGCACGTCAGTTTTCAACGGGCAGGGCGTCCCATTGACTTGCATAGAGCTCCCTGAACGTTGGTAATAGACACGTTGGGATCGCGGTAAAATGCTCTCCGCAGATCCATTCTCACAGCGTTTATCAACCTTTTTCTTACTCAATATCAAGCCACACTTATTGTTTTTACTTCTTTATTTTAATTGAATAATGTAGGACTTTTGTTGCCGTCAGTTATGGGGAGAGTAAGGGCTCAGAATACTGAAATCTGTATTGTTTCATCGTTTTTTCCTTCTAATTTTGTATTATTTTCTAAACCACACACTGTTATTTACTCAACAATAAGACATAATTATATCCTTGTGTTTATTTATTTGTTTTTTATTAATAAACACAAGTTGGAGTCCGTCAGGACCGAGGGTCGGAGCAGCTAATTTGCTTTAGAGAATTGTACACCCGGAAGTAAGTATTCTCTCCGCTTCGCTTGACAAACCCCGTGATAGTCCTCAAGCTCTGATTGGATGTTTGAGTGTGCGCCGAGTGTGCGCCGAGTGTTACGCCGAGTGTCGAACAGCACTTTGAAATGGGATGGAACCACGGCAGACTGTCCAAAACTGGATTTGAACGGGTCCACCTCGTCCCCAGAACTACGCATGTAGTAACTGTATAGTAACTACACACTATTGTGTGTTTCGCAACATGTTCTATGGCACGTCTCTACTGGGAATTGTAGTTTTAAAAGACGTTTTCATATTTCCCATAATAAGAAGTTGCCAGTATTAAACTGTGTACATCCCTGGAGGTTTAGGGGATAGGAAACACTCAAATTTAAAACATATAATTAATAAATGGGGTGAAAATTGTAACCATAATGGGTAGCATTATATACCCACATGACAGCTAAGGTCAGAAGAGCTTTATTTAACAGCTGGTCTTATGTCTGTTGTTAATTGATGAGCCTGAAACATGCACACATTTTGCAAATATGGCAGTAGCCATCGATCATCTTAAGATAAGATATACTTTATTGATCCCAAGTTGGAAACATTTGCATTACATCAGCATGTGTAACAGTTGTAAATATGCAGTGGTGTTTATTTGTAAATCATTTAGTATAATCACACAAATTCTGTGTTTTATATTTCATAATTCTGTGTTCTTTATTTATTGAATGTTCAATACCTGACAAGGTCGGAGATGAACAACTTGGGCCGCAGGTTCCTCAACAGTGCATTACAAGACATCTATCAATATGTGTGTACCACCTCCACCATTAAACTGTCGTATTCTGCACATTTCTTATGCTATCTACATACATCTTATAAGAGTATAATATATATGTATAATATCAGTTAAAATAAGTGCTTAAACATACAGTAGTTAACATTGCAGGAAAGCAATATATTAGTACTTTGTCAGGCTTAATATGTATACCCCCAAAGCTTTTTTCTTATTCAAAATAAGACCTGTTAGAAATTAAAATCAATGTTTTGATGGCATAATGCAGCTTAAACATACCGTCAGTTTAAATGCTATTTTATTCTGGAAAAAACCGAAAGTTCTCAATACCAAGTTTTTATTCTGAAAATCCTGCATGACGACATCCGGGACTACCGTCCATTAGTATCATTAAAGTGGCTATTGACTGATTGATTGATTGATTGATTGATTGAAAAGTTTATTAACAGCTTGTATATTGGGTACAGTACAGTACAGCTCAAAACATACAATTGTTAAGGGGATGCAGACCAGAGAAAGACTTTCGTCTTGTTTACATCAGGGTCCCCCATTTCCAATTCATCATGTCATTTAAGACATATAAGACATATTTGACATACAGATGGCTTATTTACAATTTACATACAGGTGGTTTTTTACATACAGATTGCTTATTTACAATTTTCATTTTAGATTTCGTTCTAATACATCCTAACCGGACATTTAAGACATACCAAGTCTACAGATATACAGTTAGTAACAGAGTCTAAAATGCGAGTATATACATAGATGGGGGGGGGGAAGCTGTCCATTGAACGACAGGTTGAGATTTGTACCATTACCGGGGCCAGTTTTGCAATGCTCTCCCCCGATGACGCCGTTAACATGTATTACATATAAAGTTATGAAAGAGATAAGGAGGAGAAAAGGCATGTGGAAGTAAGGAATGAATGTCAAATATCTAAATCCTCCGTTTAACGCAATATCGGACACAGAAGACCGAGGGGGGGGAAGTATCCTATGCAGGCCCGGCTCCAGGATGAAATTACTGAGGGGGCTGTTAAAAAATCCGAGGGGGCGATTTTTTTTTTCACAACAACGAAAAATACTGGCAATGTAATGAATTGACACACCAAGTTTTTTTCCTTCTCACTGCTCTACAATCTCTTTGCTTCTTTATTTTTATTCTGGATTTACCCCTCTCGTTCTGTTCTTTTCCTCTGATCTTTAATAACAGATAGTAAATAGTTGATAGATAGATGGCTGCACTTTGGTTAACAGACTAACATTGATTTCCTCAATTTATAAATGGACAGGCTCTGTAATTATACCTTAACCTTTTCTCCTCTATCCCTTAACTCGTCTTCCTATACAGATTTACTTACTTACTATCTACTCTAGTCAGGACAGGATTAAAGAAACATTAATCTGGTTGATTTTTTATTTTCAGGATTGAATGTTCAAATCAAGGCATACAACCTGGCATTTCGTAAGAAAGTGACTAATATATAAACCAAATGTAATATTAGATCAAATACTACACCAAATGGACAGACACAGATTAAAAATAAAAATAAAGTCCCCTGGTTTGTCTCTAGCGTCTAACAGCCATGAGAAAAATCAAATCAATGTTCCACAATCCGTCACTAGATGTCGTTCATTGTACCAATACGGTTGATATAATACATAACACATTATTATTCTAGTAAAAGGGCTCGCTTTGGCAAAAACCTGATCCATACAGGCAGCCCTAAATAATAACAAGTAACCATCATGTGTGGTGCTATCTGTAGTTGTCTGTCTTATTTTTTGTTGATGTCAAACAACATGGATTTCAAGTCAATATACGAAAGTAAATCAAGAAATGAAGTAAACAAGCTGATCTTCAAGTTCCTCAAAAACACTGGTCTGAGGACAAGGATTTAATATAAACATTTAATAAATCAACAGTAGGTGGCGATATATGCTCCAAGTGGAAGCGATTCGCCATTAAAGACAAACGAAGAAGAAGAAGAAGAAGAAGAAGAAGAAGAAGAAGAAGAAGAATAAGTAGTAGAAGAAGAAGAAATACGCTAATGCTACAAACAGGCACAACACTGCTACTCTGTTTTTACTGACATGTAACATTTGATTTCACCTTGCTCTATTTTTTTTAACGCACGTTCAAAAACGGGAACATTTTCGGGAGTTTCAACCGGGTACCGGCCACCGAAAACGGGGACTCTGCCCGGAAAACGGGGACGTTTTGGTCACCCATCCGACTGTGTTTACAGCTAGCACACACGCTAACATAAGACTACAAGCTCACTTGGGGTTGAGACTTTTGTACACGTTGCTTGACTGCCTGCCCACATATCTGATCTAAACATAGTAATGTGTATTGGGGAAAATAATTATTGAAAGTTATTTAATAATTGTGACATTTATTGTACTTTTTGATGGATGAATGATGCTCAAAGTGAGGGGGCAAAGAATACAACTGAGGGGCAATGCCCCCTTTTGCCCCCTCGTGGTGCCGGGCCCGCTCCTACGTCACCACAGCCCCCAGAGAGGAGGAGCAAACAGCCAGCAAGCGGGAAGGACGAATGCTTGTGGGTTCTCTTCTGCTCGGCCGACCACAGAGAGGGAGCTTTTTACATCCCTCTCTCCTCACTACCTTCTGTTTGTAACATTACCGCGCCATTTTAATTAAAGTACCCATTTGAACCTTCTCAGAGACTCCATTGGTCTCCTACTTTTAAAGCTTCTCTCCTGGACGCGAGAATAACGAACAAAGCTATCAGACCTTAACCTAAAGTATTCTTTAATGTTTAAATAAAGTCTTATTAGTTTGTCTGTCTGTGTCTCCTATTAATATCTAATAATAAAAATAACACATTTCAATAACGTGCTTTAACCACCAGGTGTCCCTTTCTATCAGCTGTGCACCGTTATGGTGTACATATACCAATATACCGATTGGATCAAATATAAAAGTCAGCCGAATTAGTATTGATACTGCAAGGAGACTTATATTGTGAAGATAAATTGAAGATTTTGTTTAATTGTTAATATATTTCTGATCCACTCATCCTGAGCACACACAAAGTCACAGCCGAAGTAAAAACAATAAGTGTGGCTTGATATTGAGTAATAAAAAGGTTGATAAACGCTGTGAGAATGGGTCTGCAGAGAGAATGGGTCTGTAGAGAGAATGGGTCTGCAGTGAGAATGGGTCTGCAGAGAGAATGGGTCTGCAGAGAGAATTTTGCCACGATCCCAACTGTCTGTTATCAGCCTGCAGCCAGGGAGGAGAGATCAGCAGAGCTGCCTGCACTGAGTGTGTGTGTGAGGAAGTCCGTGGATTGGTCAATTTGAACCAATCAGCGGGGGTTTAACGTAACGGCTCCACGGACGTAACGTAATGGCTCCACGGATTGGTCCATTTTGTTCCGGGTACGGTTGACATCATGCGTACCCGGAAGAATCAAATGGACAATGACGTATCTCCAACGAGGCGTTTTGGGGAGGTATTTTCTGTTTTAGAGTTTTACTCGCTACATGGTGTAATTTGAGGGTTTTGACTCTGCACACCGTTTACATGCATAAAAACCTTCATAACAAGCAAGGGGACGGGTAATAACCAGAAAAGCATGACATGGGACCTTTAAAGTATTTCGTGAGGCCTTCTAAAATGTTTTTAAACATAATTAGGGTTGTAGTTGAAGAGTTTGTAAATGATTGCGTTGCCTGGCAACACAATCGCACAACGGCACGTCCATTAATTCCACAACCACACACATGGATTAACATCGATTTAATACATTAATGTAGCCTTGTTTCTGCTAAAAGAGGTGTCGACCAGCTGGGGCAACAAGAAAATCGGCGAAATCGAGTGTGACTATTAAAAAATAAATTATTATTAATATTGACAATAACGACCGACCGTCGGGGAGCGTTCTCATGGCGTCTATTATCAACGCTATGGGAGGTCTATGAAGGTCTATGGGACGCCCTGCCCGTTGACAACTGACGCGCAAGGGGTACCCTGTACGTAATAAAGTGACGGGGAGGGGCCCTGACCGTGCGTCAACATGTGACGGGTTGGGAGTGAGAACGTGTTGATCGAGAACGATCTTCAGCACTGTGTTCGAAATTACCAGCTCAAAAGCAGACTTGATGTCTGTGACACGAGAGACTGCCATCCTGGTGGGCCCTGGCACTGCCTTCATTATGTTTGCTGCCGATAGTGTTGCCTGGCGTCCATTAGGGGATGAGGACCACTGAATTTCACAATTTTTGGACCTGAATGTCTCATCTGGGCGAATATCAGTTTCCTCATCTGATTGATCATAATCATAATCTTCATCTTCATCGTTTACCTCAAGGTAGTCTTCATCCTCGGAAACGTTCTCCTCTATCTCGCTGTCGTGATCCTCCTCAAGGATGTATTCCATATAGCCCAGGGCTGTCCTCTCTTCACTTGCGTTGCTCATTTTGTCTGATAGTATTGTGAGTATACTGTACGTTAAGTGCAGAGTATAATGTATCCCAGTGTGGGAGGAGCTTACCCATTACACTTTTGAGACTTGAACCCTCTGACCCCCACTTTCACTAACAGGTGCTGTGTGTATTTGTGTGTGTATTTGTGTGTTTGTGTGAGAGTAAAAATTAACAATGTATCACTACTGAACCCTCTGACCCCTTCTAGCCTCCACTTTCACTGCCAGGTGCAGGGTGTCTGTCTGTCTGTCTGTGGAAAATTACGATATATATATATATATATATACTGTATATCGCATTTGAACCCTCTGACCCCTTCTAGCCTCCACTTTCACGTGTGTGTGTGTGTGTGTGTGTGTGTGTGTGTGTGTGTGTGTGTGTGTGTGTGTGTGTGTGTGTGTGTGTGTGTGTGTGTGTGTGTGTGTGTGTGTGTGTGTGTGTGTGTGTGTGTGTGTGTGTGTGTGTGTGTGTGTGTGTCTGTGTCTGACCCATTTTAGCCTCCACTTTCACTGCCAGGTCAAATTGACCCGAATACCATCTCTGTGATATAGACATGTAGGGGGAGGTTCCAAATGCATGACATGAACCATTTTCATTTTACTTGTTTATTACACTAATGAAGGAAAGTAGAAGAAGTTTCATACAAAATAAATACTTGAAAGTATTTTTCGTAGATTTTCAAACTTTCAAACGGGTCAATTTGACCCTGAATGTAACAGGAGGGTTTTAAGCAATCAATAAATAAGTAATTAGAATATAAAAGGCTAATTGATAATAACTTTGTTCATTCTACTTTCTTACTTCCACTGATAAATATATTACTGTTTATTTCATATATCAGGATGTGTGTATCGTTCACTATAGCCATTGAGTGGATTGTTGAAATTGTAAAAGCGACATGAAAATATCTTGGTATTCTTAACCGCTAACTACATGCCCATACAATACAGTTGCAAGGGTGCTGCAGATGTAATTACAAATTGTAGTATTTCAACACATATGGTAATTACAGTTATTTCATGGCTTTATGCAAGGTGTTTTACCGAAAACACAAGTGGAACCCTTGCTTTGGAGGGGTTTCCGCTCCCCTCACTCCCCCTCATTACTTAATGGGATTCATTATTTTTTATGAAGAAGCACAATGACTAAACTATGCAGGTTTTTCACAACCTGTAGATCCGTAACTGTAGAGCTTCAACCTGCTGGATTAGTCTGTTTAAAGAGGGTCGCGTCTTCACTGAGATTTGTTAGCGTGTTAATCCACTGTACGCACAAACAAAAGGCCAAAAAAACAGATACTAAAAACAAGACAGGATGTAGCCTTTCATTAACCCGCTAAGACCTGAGCTTAAAGACCGGAACATGTGATGGAAGCAAATGTGTTGGTGGTCTGCTGCTCTGACGGCCCTGCACGTGCATACACACACAGACATACACACACTCCCCCCGAAACCCCCCGCTTACAAAACCTCCCTGACCTTCCTTCTAATTGGACTTGGGGTGAAGGGAGAGAATGGGTTGGGGTGGCTGCTGGGGGTGTAGAGGGGGGAGGTGGCATAAATGTGACCTTTTTTTTCCTCAGGGAGATTCCCAAGACACAGTGGGGAGGATTGGTTTCTTTGGATCTGCTCACAAAAGAGCTTCAGTTTTCAAGGAACAACTGGACGGTCCCTGATTTTCTACAGTAATTTCTCTGCCGGAAGAAGCACAACTAAACTAATAAAGGAAAAAACAAACAGGATTCAACTTAGAATATTTGCAAAAAATATTTGTAAAACATTGTGTGCCACAATTCAAATGCATTTTCTCTTCCTCAGCAACAGCCAGAGGGGGAGCAGTGCTTTGATGTACTTACAGTAAGTAAAAGTACACTGAAAAAACTGATACGTTCAACACATTTCACATAATTGTATTAGGTTAAAGACCTTCAAATGGGATACATTGGAATCAGAGAACACTTTAGGATGACCTTAATGATGAATCAATGACCAAAATCTTTCCTAATCATTATTTTTGATGATGGACGAATTAATTCATTATTATTTATATCACCTCCAGGTCTGATATTTGCCTAAAATGGCAAAGCCTATTGTGGAGGGTCAATATGTGACACAGTCATGGCAGGATTCCCATGGGAACACAAACGTTGATTTTGCATGTTTAATTTACAATAAATGATGTCATCTTTATTTCTCCAAAGAAGAAACACTTTAATGTTAGAAAGGGTTCTTCTTATCAGTATCATGTCTCTGTCAATCAATCCAAATGAGATTTGAATATGAAAAGAACCAATTCATATGCCATTTCTACACTGTAACTTATGTGCATATGACATTAAAACCTTTAAATCTTGAATCTAGTTGAAAGCAATAATATTAACTTGAACAAAAATGTTGTGGAATTAAAGTAAAGTGATGCTTAACTCTTGTTCTTCCAGCACTGCTCACAGCAGATACACACCATGGTACACACTCCAGTTTATCCTGGTCTACATCCTCACCCCCCCAGTAGGACTGTTGCTCCAAATGTATTCCTGTAAATGATTCAATTACTCTACATTCATAATAAAGCCAGTGGCTTTAAGGCTCCGTCCACACGGAGACGAAACGGAGACCAAAACGAACCAAATTCGATATCAAAAAAGTCTTCCGTTAACACGGAATCGGCTCAATAAACATGTCCGTCCACACGAGACCGCTCGACCCGCTGGAGACGCTGTAGTACATATGCCGGGCCTGTAAGTGGCGCTGTACTTCCGCCACAAAATACACCAAAAGCAGTGAATAAGACCGATGACGATTATTATTATATTATATTATTATTGTTGCTGATGGTTGTGGTAAAGGAGCTGTAGATTTTGCACTAAAATCTGTATCATGGTCAGTAGCGTCTGGAGCACGAACGCAACCCTGTGATCCGCCATTGTTGTTGTTGTTGGCGAAGCGCATCAGCAATGACGCGGGGGTGAGCAGGAGAGGTGGGGAGAGGCGAGGCTATGGCGTCATCATTTTCAGGGAATGATCGTATAGACTATAGGGCGTACACACGGAGCCGCAAGCGTTTCGTCCCCAGACCTACCCACTTTGTGTATTCATCAACATGTATCGGATTCGGGCTCCGAATCCGCGTTTCCGTGTCGGCCTGGTGTGGACGAACCGTCTTTACGATAGAGAACGTTAGCGGATTCAACTGATATCGTCTCCGTGTGGACGGGCCTAAGATTCAGTATGTTTTGTGAAATTCTCCTTCAGGCGGGGTGTTTTTAGAGGGGAGCAGTAGTTGTCCTGCTGCACACCTCGGCCTCTGCACCCCCCTCATCCGATGTGTCCCCTCTCATTCCCTCAGCTCAGCTCTGCTCCATGATAACGTGTGCAGTGCAAACTGATGCTGAAGGATAAGGATCAGTATACTGACCTATTAACATTAGTTTTGCAGAAAAATATATATGAACCACATTTCACTTTTTTTTATAAATAAATAAATAAAGATGACATAATTTTTTTACAATAATAACAATTTCTGGTTCCCATGGGAATCCTGTCATGACTGTGTCACATATTGACGCTCCACAAGTCGCTTTGCCATTTCAGGCAAATATCAGACCTGGAGGTGATATAAATAATAATGAATTCATTGGTCCATCATCAAAAAGAATGATTAGGAAAGATGTTGGTCATTGATTCATCCAGGGTCATCTTAAAGTGTTCTCTGATTCCAACTTACCCCATTTGAAGGTCTGCGGATATTTGTAAATTTGTATATTAAAAACTGAGATATTTGTATATTAAAAACTTCTGAGGAAAAAAAGATATTTGAGGATTGGTGAATGCAAATAATAAGACCTTCGCTACCTCAAAATGGAATAACTGCTAAAATGTTTTTTTTTTAACATCCAATGTGTGAAGCTGTTGTTTTTAAGTGTGGCATTTAACCAAAAGGTCTACATAATGTTCCCCTGTTGTTATGATCGTAATTAAAGGTACCAAAAATAGGAGAAAAGACTTCAGACACATCAGGCCCTGGTGTATGAGGTATAACAGTCATGAATTTTATCATAACTTGATTCACAGCAACATGTATGAAAGAAAATTAAAAACACTTGTCTTTGTCTGTAGCCATACATAATATATATGCACATTGTACCACACGGTTCACACATTTCAAGATATTTCACAACAACAGCACCAAAGAGCTTTTGATTGATTCCTCAACCCCGCTAATACATTCATTCATCCATTATTTTCCAGATATACTAATAATCTATTAGATACAGAAGTTAATAATTTACAATAAAATAACAATTTGAAGGTACATTTCTCATTTCCAGTACTTTTATACTACAATAATTCCATTCCGTCTCCACATGCATCAGCCTGCCCAAAGTGTTGAAGGCTGTGGATTTTGAAATGTTCACACAGGAAGGAACGGTTATTGAATTGTCCTAATGTTTGAATATCCTGTTACCTTGTAGTGTTGAACAAAGCAAGCAGCTTACTAATGCTGAAAAGCTGCTCCCTTTCAGACACTCATTCCCTTGCCGAGCTTCTGCATGGAATTGAAACTGTACACCAATACTCTGAAACTCACATTGGTATTAAAATCACACACAAAAATAGTCAGGTACTGCATCTTGAAGACGAAAATGCCACAAAGTGAAGAATTTAGTTGGAAAATGTTAAAATCCTTACCAAACCATAGAGAAAACAACACTGGACAATTAACTGCATGACAATTAACTGCATGACAACACCTTCTATAGATTACGTTTTAGTTTGGTCCAAATACAGATGGATATATAAAAGATATTTTTGTAAGATTCATTTTTGCGAGGTATCTTCGTAAGCATTTTACATTGACAGGTCAGATGCATTGGGTCTGTGCTTACGCTGGCCTTGCAGTGACCTTATTAAGAGGGTCTTTTTTTATCCCACAATTCTGTGATGAAAAATTGGCCTTGCTAGTTTATTCATAATGCTGCAGTTTAAATTAACTTTCTTTTAATTTGCTGATTAGATCCAACAAACCGCTGCTTGTGTTTGACAACTCGCTTTCTACTCACTTTAGTGACATATCTACCCAACAAATTCAATGATTGAAACACGATCAGAAAGGTATCGTTGCTTTACACTTTCTGTCACCAATCCTATACTTCCTGCTCTACAGTATTTACCACTTCTTTTTCAACGATAGAGCTTTTGTGGTATAGGAAGCAGCCATATTCTCTGCCTGTGTGTATTCTTATTTTGGGATTCATAGATAGGACTAAACATGTTTGCCAACTACCTGAAAGATCCCCCAGAGTATCAGAGTCATTCTAAACCTCTGTAACACAGACCTAACATTTTGTGCAAAATCTTTCCATCGCCCCCCTGTCTTTGTTAGATGAGCTTGTGCTTGTAAGATGCCAGATGTGCAACTGGAATACATGAACTGCTACAGAACATAACAGACACAGATGGAAGAGAATGAGCAAAACCAAACAAAGACAGTGAAAGCTAGAAAAAACCCAAAATGTGTCCAGAGGAAACAGGAATCTGTCTGTGTGAAAACAAAGCATCATTCCAGAATCTTCTTGTCCATGGATTCTTTGCCATTGGTCCGCGAGTTAAGGCTCAAAAGCAGAGGAGCTCAGGTAGCGGGCGGAAAGTTCCTGCAGGTTACCCGCCAGCGAGCCGGCCATGGACAGGGGGGTTAGAGGACATGCGGTTGGCCACGCCGCTGAGTAAGGACGGCATGGGGAAGGAGAAGAGGCCGGCCACTGTCCCTGAGCTGCTGATGGCGGGCAGAGGGGGGCTGCCCCCCGCCGTGCCCGTGCTGCCCCCACTGCTGCTGCTGTTGCTGGCCAGGGCCATGGAGGGGGGACGCAGGGCGGAGCCCGCAGTGGGGCAGGATGCCGTCAGGCCCGGGGGGGTCAGCGCCTGCCCTGCTCCAGCAGTCTGAGCACACTGCAGGTGGCCGCGGTCTCTGAGACCACCGAGCGCAGCTCCAAGTCCTTCCCCTGGTCCTTCTTCTGCTTAGTGCGCCGGTTCTGGAACCAGACCTTCACCTGGAAGGAGCACAGATGAGAGTGTTTGTTCTATGTAGGTTACCATACTGCAGGTCATCTTTAGAAGTTATTGCCTTTAAAAGATACACAATATTTCAATATCAACATAAATACAGCATTAACAAACATGTCTCTGGGGCCACAGAGCGGGAGCCTGTGTTCTGGGGTCTGGTTCCCACGCCCAGGACCCGGGTTCCAATTCTGCTCGGGACCATTTGCTGCGTGTCATTCTATCGGTCTCCCTGTTTCAACTTTGTCTCGAAAATAATACGGACAAATTGAAAACAAAACATGTCTGTTGGTGGTGTAGTAATCACAACATTTGCACCAAGTCATATTCACTGATAACCATAGCGCCTTGGTAGCTATGTGTTAGCTATGTGTTCACAACAAATGCCCGATAATTTCAACAGTGTCGGTGCAATCCTTACGGGGACTATTGTCTAAAAATCTCACAGGTCATCTCCAGCGAGCTTTGATGATGTGTTACTGCACAGAGCATGATGTTCTGTTACACAAACAGTTTGTTCACAATTAAAACAAATAAAGCAAATGCCTGTCCCTCCCTACTCAATCACAACACACACACACTGAAAAAACTGAAACGTTTACTTTAACTAAATGTTAAGTGTAATATGATATGTAATATGTAATACTGATATATTTCACATAACTGTATTAAGTTAATCGTCAACAATAATATTAAGTACAAACATATTAGGTTCAACTTTACTTACTCCTCGAACCTAATACAGTTATGTGAATTCTGTTGACATAATACATTGAATTAATGTCAATGTCTCAGTACACACACACACACACACACACACACACACACACACACACACACACACACACACACCACACACACACACACACACACACACACACACACACACACACACACACACACACACACACACCCACACACACACACACACACACACACACACACACACACACACCACACACACACACACACACACACACACACACACACACACACACCCACACACACACACACACACACACCACACAGTGAGTGATCAGAAGCTGCAGTGATTGAATGTGCAGAGGAGAGGGCTCACTGTCAGCATGAAGTGATATTCTTCAGCACTGCTAAATTCTGGTCCTTTTACACTAAAAACAGTTCAGATCCAGATCTCAGCTCTCATGTGTCCTTTTGTCTTTGAAACAAACATGACAAATACGGAACAGGATTAATGCCACATCTTGAATCTTACAAGTGAAATAAATCTTTGGGATGTGAGATTGAAGTCAGAATTTTGGCAAAAAAACCTCTGACTTTTGACTTAAATCGCAGAACGCATTTTTTTCTCAACTTTGGTCAGAACCAAAAAAAATCACATGTGGCACTAATACTCTTCCGTAAATTTGCCAATTAAAGAACAGATTGAAATATGCTATGGTGGATGTGTTTATTGCTTGATGTTGTGATCGTGTGGCTGAATTGTGTATGGTGCAATCTATTTAGCGCTGAAGTTATAATAAGTGTGTTGTTTGGGTCAGTTATAAAGCTAAATAATCCAAACCCTCCAATCAATAAGTGTAAGCTTTACGTCTTTCTGTGTTTAACATTTCAGTTTATTGAACATTGAGTATAATTTGTTTTATTTAATTTTTTTTTTAAGAAGACTAAACAATTGTTTGAATTATTTTACATGAAAAAAACAATTTAAATTGTTGGTCTACAGAAGATATTTCAAGATACAATTCAAATGTTGAACATGGGGATTCAGCTTCTAGAATTTCGTAAAAAATTAAGAAATCCTAAATGTCTTCTTTGGAGAAGGATTTGATCTACTCCATCTGTTCTAGAAATGTTGCAAATGTTTTTCTGATTTTTGAGATTTTGCATGAAGTACGTAGACAGTATATTGAATAAGGGCAAAGGAGTCAAAAATACTTATAGCTCAATCGAAGAATTAAAAAAGGAATGCACTCTTAGTGATCATTTATCAATTAGGCTAAAGTCATCCATCACACTCAACTGATCCATTCAATTATTCTAATTTATTAATTATTCAGTTTCACATAATCTTCATTGAATACATGTCGAAATAAAAAAACAAAGCATTTGTATGATTTCTGTTATCACACCTGATTGTTTTAACATTGAACTAAATGTGTTCTGTGGAAAGCCTTCAGCAGCAAGCCATCATCTTAATCCCAGCGACAGTGTGATCACATCGGATTGTTCCCTTCTCTTCAGTGGGCGGATGAACTCTTCACAAGCTGATAAACACCATCACACATAAAAAAGATCCAACATTTGTGTTTGCTGCTACAGACTGCCCACAAGAAACATCTTGCTCATGTCAGAGGTGACATTCAGTGCAAAGAAAACAAAGTGAAGCTGGTCGCCCAAACAAAGATGATTAGCTGTGCACACGGCAAATGGCTGTCACTCTTTAATGCAGCGTCCCGTGAGTACCAGGGAACAACATTTCACCATGTTCTCATTAAAAGTCATTTCATAAGGACATGAGTCAGACTCTGGGAGACATGCATTTGTCCTGTAGGGAGTAAAGGTCATTTTCTATTTTATCTGTATGTGAGCAAATACAATCTTCAGGCACTTAGTTACCTTGTATTGGATCAAAAATAAATATCAGCAGCTGTTTTGGTCCAATAAAAAAGGTAAATATTTCAAATATAAAAAAGGAATAAGTAAGTAAAATAAATAAAATCATCATCATCAGAGTTGTGGCTTTGTGAGAAAGGTTGACCTCTCGCAGACTCAAGGTCAAACTCTGCCGCCGCGCTACGACAGTTAGCACCACACACCAACCCATGGCGCTTTGCACATTTAAAAACAAAAAAGATGAATGAGACTCGAGCTGACCACAAACAGACGCTGACGTCCTCTGGAGTCAGAATGACACACCTGCCGACACGCACCCTACGACCCATCGCTGACCCCTGACAGGACATTAGGAGACAGCCTTCTACGGCCTTTTATCTGTTATTTTAGCAGATTTAGGTTACTATGTCAAACACTCCATAATCTATACTGACACGCACTAGCGTTATTTAAAACGCCAATATATTTACTTTAAATGTATACACTGAAAAAACTGAAGCGTTGACTTTAAATAAATGTATTATGTCAAAAGATTTCACATAACTATGAGGTGAGTTGGAAGCAATAATATTAAGGTAAACCTAATACTTTTTTATTTAAACTCAATTTAATTGCTTTCAACTAACCTAATACAGTTATGTGAAATCTGTTAACATAATACATTTAATTAAAGTCAATGTTTCAGTTTCAGTGTACAAACAATAAGAAATAATTCTGCGTGAAATCTTTAAATGCATCCAGCATCGCGTATTCAAAACACTGAATAGGAGACAGCAAACACTACTTAATGAATAGACATGTGAGTCTTCGAATACTAACACTCAACAACAACACTTCAGATCTGTATTGATTATTGGTGCCATTATTGTTTCTGTAGTGCCGGTAGAACAGGCCTTTTCCATCTCTGCTCAAACTGTAATTATGTGTGTGAGAATACCGCTTGGTATATGGACGGTAAATGATGGCACCTTTAAAATACGATATAATACAAACAATCTTCTAAAATGGTTTTCATTATGTACGTCACTGATTACACGTGAAGTGAAAATAATTGTTTGTGTAAATTCACCTTTCTCTGTGACAAATAAGTGATCGTAATAGGATTATCTGAATTGAAAATAGATGATTGTAATTTGTTAAAAAAACATAAAAATATATATATTTACACTTTGCATTATTACTATATTAATGAAAAGAAAGGCACCTGTTCTGGCTCATGCATTTGAGATTCAAGTTGAATCATTCCAATGTTTTTCATCCAGTGTGAACAGCTTTCATACCTGAGTTTCAGACAGGTTGAGCTGCCGGGCCAGCTCTGTGCGCTCCCTCCCGACCACGTACTGACACCTCTGGAACTCCATCTCCAGCCGGTACAGCTGCTCCGCTGTGAAGGAGGTGCGGGTCCGCTTGGGCCGGTCCAGATCCAGACCCTTCGGAAGGATGATCTCTCGGATAGAGCCTTTAGCATCTGCAATAAAGAGAGGGGACAATTACAACAGAGACATGCCTTTCATTCAGGGTGCACACTGGTCATGTGCTTTAACGTTATTATAGTTATTATTGTTATTATTATTACTATTGTTGTTGTTGTTGTTGTTGTTGTTGTTGTTGTTGTAAGCTGTAGTAGTAGTAGATATTGAAGTAATAGTAGGAGCATAGTGGAGGTCTGGAGAATGTATATGACTCAAATTCAGATTTTATTGTAAAATAAAGTGCATTTGGAGTTAATGTAACATGACGTACTTATAGAGAATATATCATTCATATTGATGAATGATCCTTTACATCTATGAGTTAACATCATCCTATGTTTGTAATTATTATGGAAAATCTAAATTAAATCTTATGGGGAAACTCCAACATCTGACATCAATTTAATTAAGATGACTTTCTTAATATACATTTATATATATTAAAGTGTTTACCAATTTGAAGACATAAGAAGTACATATTACAGTCATTGAATCAGAATGACATAAATGTGTTTCACGTCGGTTCACTGATGTAAAATACTCATGTTACAACATGAGAGAAATTACAACAAAAGAGGCTTTAAGATGAAAGCAAAAAGTATGTGTTATTTCCTTTCAAATATATTATTAAATTGACTATAATTTTAAATATGTGCTGAATAAATGTGGCGGAAATCAATCAATTCATAATTATTTTATTTTCAAAAAACCTCTTTCTCTATATTTTAAGTAGTGAGCTGCTATGTTTAATTTGATTTTGTCATGCGAATCCACAGTTTTTGGTGTTTTATAAATTATATTTATAGTTGATGTTGATCCTGCATGAGAAATTACATAAATCGCTCTGTGGGGGAAAATGCTGCACAGTATTTATAACCTCAAATATCTGTAAAGACAAACTCGCCTGCTTCTTTTGTTTGGTGAATTTTGAGTCTTATTATTTATCAGCTACAAAGTGTAATGCAGCACATACAACATCAACCCTGTGGGAATGTTTCTGTTATAAGCCTGACCTTTCACACATTTAAATGTACCCAGGGAAATAAATGTGAATTGTTCATTTATCATAATAATAATAAAATCCTAATAATTATCAATAAACATGATTTTAAAACGTATTATCAAAGTATGAAATCTAAAGAAAAAATGAGACCGTCATGGTGCAAAAAAAAAAGTCTCGTGACCAAAATGAAGGCGCAGAATTTTTGGTCATGATGTTTATTTGGCCTATCATTTAAGATAAATATCTTAGATAAAAATGTAAAAGCTCTTTTTCATAACAAATCATTGTGTTTTCTTACAGTATGTTTATATAATTGTAATACAAAAAATCTCCATTGTAAAAAAGTCTCCATTGTAAACTGCTTATGTGAAAGGGGTTATTTTGCTATCAACTTTAAATTAAGTGAAGTCCTCCTTAGTCTCAACTTTCCCACAATGAAACTACAAATGCTTCCTCCTCATCATGTAGTCCCTGAAGCTACACTCTTATTTCCTGGTTCTTAAAGGCATCTTTTGTAAGAGAAGTTTAAACAATGTTTCAGAGGAATCTTTATGATCTCTGAAGGAGAAAAAAAGGAAAAGCCCCAGCCTTACCTCGGACCAGTATCCTCCGGCAGTAGTCCGGGTCCCCCGTGCTCCCCCTGCTCTTCTCGCAGTTGTCCACAGTCCCAGAGGGAGAAAAGGAGTCCTGCTGCTCCTTCAGGAAGCTTTTGGACAGGCTTCCTTGGGAGTCCTTGTCGTCTTTCCCCTTCTGTAGTCCATTCTTCAGCCCCTTCCCTTCTGTCTCTTGGTTGTACCTGACCTCCATGCTCAGTTTATCCTCTTGGACCTGTGGCTCTTTTTTCCCTTTTGTCAGGTGAAAAATAGGAGATTACGGAGAACACGGTGCACCAGATTGTCTGGACAGTGTGGGGTTTAGTTTCAAAACAGCACCTTTCAGCAGGGCAGAGACAGCTATCTAATGTCTGGTGAAATACTTCCGTCTGTCGACCAAGGAGCCCTATTATCACTGAGCAAAGTCCCTTGCCCAATGATCATGGACTTCTCAGTGGAACTCAACAGTTATTCAATGAGCCCCTTTCCTCGTTACATAGACATCAGGCTGATAGATGATCGCCAAATAATCAGAGCCATGGATGCGCACTCGCTGTTTCAATTGATTACGGTAATTTTGCTGGATCAAAATTTGCATAACCTCATGAATACACGGAATTATTTGTGGAAATAGATCAGGTCTTGATAGAGGAGTTTGCTTGTCCCGTCCCCCTACAGTTTGCCTGCTCTCAGCCCAGAGAATAAAGACAAATGATTGGTCTTGCCTCGCAACCAAGCCTCAGTGAACCCAACACGAAGGCACACAATCACAGAGGTACGACTCTTCCGTACCTAAAGAAAGTTCCCGGGCGCTTCGTCCTTCCTTCCACTGAACATAGCAAGACATTTTCCCCCCGACTTTTCACAGCGCACCTGATTGCCACAGCATGTCAGGAAACTTTAATCCTGTTTTTCCCTTTGACTCTCTCACTAATCAATGGAATTCTGCAATGTGTGGATCTCACCACTATGCTCTTGAAGGCAGGAGACACTGGGAGCGAGCCAGAGATTGGGAGAGAGAGAAAGACAGCGGAAAAGGATAACCAACAAATCCTCGCCGATCAGAAAGTATCAAGGCGTCCACGACCCTGCCAGTTAAAACACTGATTGTGTTAAAGTTTACGTGTTCATTCAAATACTATGCGCCTACCTATGGAGGTCCTGGCCGCTAACGCCACATCCTTCAGTATTCAAATGATTGCACCCCGGAGGCCATCCTCAGCTCTCATAGTCTTAACCTGCACATTTGGAAAAGACAAAAAGGGGAACAAAGCTTGTCATTAGTGTTTAGGCTGCCTACACTCTCTCTCTCACACGCATACCTCTGGAATGGCCCCTACCTCTCTCCACCACTCGCTTCCAGCCCACTACCCACCCACCCAACCAACCACCAACTCTTAGCTATTTTTATTGTCAGTGCAACAATATCTCTGAACACAGCAGTGGCCAGTAATCCAATAAGACCATTGATTAGGCCACAATGATTCAATTCAAACCGGTGGCCCAGTGCAAGGAGCATTCTCTAGCCCTTCTTGTCACCTTAGCTGGCCAGAAGCCCTCTTCAATCTGCCCCCCTCCCCGAGTGCCATTCATGCCTTTATGGGAAACAGAGAGGAAAAGGAGTGAAAGATGGCAATTATCTAATTGGACTATTAACAAACAATTCTGCGAGTGTGGCTGCCCAGCAGCAGTCTCGGGGTGGGTTTAAGGGCGCATGTTGGACTAACTTTATTCACTGAGTGTTTGGGGGCTGCTGCTTGAAGAGAGGCAGAATCCATTGTTTGAGAAAGGTAAAAAAGAGGCTAAAAAGGGAGCGACTAAAGGGAACCCGGGCTTTTCAGGCTGCGCGCAGAGCCAGCCTAAATAGAACAAGGACGCAGCGTCTTGGCCTCTCAGCTACACACAATGGCTGAGCAGGAGAAAAGACTGATGTGTTCCGTGTCCACATTCCCAAAAAACATCACACACTCAGTGCCGCAACGTGTGAAGAATATTGCCTATAGTTTACAGCGTGTTATCTATTTTACATCATCTTCCAATGGTAAATTGCTTTATGGGATTCCAATTGATAGATCTGTACATGTAAGAGCCCATTCCTACTGATATCAGCTTTGTAAACAATGCAGACCAACAGAGACATTGCACACTGGAAAAACTGAAACCTTGACTTTAATCAAATGGATGTCAATAGATTTCCCATAACTGTATTAGGTTATTTGAAAGCAATAATATCAAGATAGACCTAATATTATTATTTAAACTTGATATTATTGCTTTCAACTAACCTACTGTAATACATGTAATTAAAGTCAACGTTTCAGTGTAGTGCAAATCCCGTATAAATTATGAGAAACATGAAATACAAGAAAAAGAACATTGATACACAGACTCTCCTGAGTTTGTACTGGTAGATATAGGTTTCCTTTAATGTTAATTTAGTCATTTGAAAGGTAGAAATTCCTCTCATCGTATTTGTTGGATAACACCATAAGCAGCAATTATGCTGAACGTGCATTACCTGCTGTAAAGGTTTCAGAGATAAGGTGTGTGTGTCCTTGTTTATTGTGTTCAGTAGCTGTCTTTGGAGAAACCATAGAAACGCTGAGTTCAGAAAATGCTAATTAGGTTGATGATACGTTGTGTTTTGTTTTCGTACAATTAATGTTGTTAGACAAGTCAGACTGAGAAATGTATGAAATACAGGGAAGAGCTGTGCAGAATCTGGAGCACACTGTCAGCTGACTGCTGCGGCCAGCAGGAAGCAAACCTTCCACTTTATTAAATGACCTGAATGAAGTCAACATTCATATGAAACTCGTACGCTTGCTTACTTACAGTCTCAAAAGACTAATACACACACACACACACACACACACACACACACACACACACACACACACACACACACACACACACACACACACACACACACACACACACACACACACACACACACACACACACACACACACACACACACACACACACTCGTCCTCAGTGTCAGTCTCCACAGAGCTGAACGCTGCACTGTAACGTGATTATTTCAACATCGGAAATGACATATGTTCTGTGAACCCGTTTGATGTCTGGTTAGCAATACATATTCTCAAGACACACAATCAAAATTAAGGGATTTAATTTTCAAAGGAGGAAATGGGATTTTTTGTTTGTTTATTACGCCTTCTCTGCTGCTATGACTGTGGCACGCAGTCTGTTAACACAGTCAAGGCAAACGGAAGTAACAACTGTTGCTATGCCTCGAAACTTTTAATGCCAACTGCAAGCCTGCTCTTTGTTGCCCTGTCATCAGGACCCAGAACTACTTGGCACTTTGTGGCAGAGCCTTTTGGGTTCTCTAACAGAAGGTAGGTTGCCGTGTTGAGCACAGGCCTTGGAGAGCCTTGATGTCTGAACGACAACATGCTAACTGAAGATGAATGGTTACATTCAAAGCCCTGCTTTACGTTTACAAATGTGGTGATTATGTTCCACAGTAAGAGAGCAAACTGTTCTTGAACCCTCTAGATAAAGAGCTTCTTTCCATCTATGCCGAGGGCTCCACTGGCAGCTGAGCTGAAAAAAGTGTGACGGTTTTCACAGCGCGGAATATTATCCTGCTTTATTCTCTAGTTCAAAATCCTTGGTGCCTGATAAAAGGGGCTGTTGTAGTTACTGATGGCGTTTAGTGAACAAACTATCATACAAATTAACCTACATCTGGGCCGTTGAACGTTACATATTTTAACAACTAAGCTAATAATTGGGATTAAATGTGGGGTAGGTAAGTTTGAGAAACCGGCTCGAGATACACTTTTTGTTATATTCCATGGAATGCTCTTAACATCCCGATAGCTGAAGTGCTTTGACAAAAAATCCATATAAAAATGTCATCTGTGGAAGCCGTAGTACTGTAAAAAGCACAACCAATCATCTGAGCCGGCCCGGCTAAAATAACTGGATGGCCTACCTGCCTGTCAGCCTTCCATCTGTGCACAAACTTATCTCGTGCCCTCATTGGTCATGTGCGCGTTCGTGTGTGTTGGAGGAGGGGCTCTGTGAGGAAGTGGCACATTTTTTCCGTGTATGTATTTTCAAATTCTAGAGCACTCGAGCTGGTTTCTCCAAAATTACCTACCCCACCTTTAATTGCTATGTGAGTTGGTTCCTGGTGTAAAAGCCCACTGGGTCCGTCTGCGTCGCGTAACGGCTGCGCCGCGGTTTTGGTCTGGCCTCCTCCGGCGTCATACCCTACCGTGCGCGTTTCAGAAGCGGAGCGTCTTGCCTGCCGGCTCGCAGTTTTTGTTGATTTGGGCATATTTCCTGCACAGGCTACTTTGTACAGACAACGTTAATAATAATTGTAATATCCCAGTTACAAACGACATGATCAAAGATGTGTTGCTGTATTTTAATGGTAAAAAAATGCATTTATCATCATAATTATTCTATATAATTTACACAGTGCCTGTAAACCGGAGGAGAATGCTGGCATTTCTCCTCCTACTTGAAAAACTACTGAGGGATAGGGTCTGCAAATTAGTTTATTTGGGGGATGGGCCGGATGCTGTCACCGGTCCACTTCCTGCCCGCCGCCTCTGCAACGCCTCGCGTGGAAAAATAGACTTCAATCCTATTTCGAGCGGAGCCCAGCGGCGAGACGCTTCTGGGACGCTTCTGAGCCGTAATGCGTCTGGTGGAATAGCACCCATTGACTAGAGTGGCTGCGATCATGGCGGACGCCGCGGCGCAGCCGTAACCCCTAGTTTCCACCGGGTCCGTCTGAGCCGTGTTACGGCTGGGCCGCGGTTTTGATCCGACCTCCTCTAGCGTCATAAACCACCGGGCGTGTTTCAGAAGCATTTCAGAAGCATTTCAGAAGCGGAGCGTCTTGCCTGCCGGCTCGCAGTTTTTGTTGATTTGGGCATATTTCCTGGACAGGCTACTTTGTACAGACAACGTTAATGATAATAATAGTATTCCAGTTATAAATGACATGAATCAAAGATGTGTTCATCATCATAATTATTCTATATATATATAATTTACACAGTGCCTGTAAACCGGAGGAGAACGCTGGCATTTCTCCTCCTACTTGAAAGACTACGGAGGGATAGGGTCTGCAAATTTAGTTTGTGTGTGTGTATATATATATATATATATATATATATATATATATATATATGCTCTGAACATTCCACTTCCTGCCTGGCCGACATTACCTTACGGCTGCGTCGCATACCGTCGTGTTACGGCTGCGCCGATCGCGGCCACTCTAGTCAATGGGTGCTATTCCACCACACGGCTCAGAAGCGTCCCAGAAGGGTCTCAGCGCAGGGCTCCTCTAAAATTAGGATGAATCCTATTTTTGAGGCGAGGCAGCCGTATATATATATAGGCTATATATATATACCTAGCCTACATACACACACACAAACTAATTTGCAGACCCTATCCCTCCGTAGTCTTTCAAGTAGGAGGAGAAATGCCGGCGGAATAATTATGATGATGAATGCATTTTTTTACCACTAAAATACAGCAACACATCTTTGATTCATTTCGTTTATAGCTGGGATATTACAATTATTATTAACTTTGTCTGTACAAAGTAGCCTGTGCAGGAAATATGCCCAAATCAACAAAAACTGCGCCGGCAGGCAAGACGCTCCGCTTCTGAAATGCTTCTGAAACGCGCCCAATAGGGTATGACGCCGGAGGAGGCCGGACCAAAACTGCGGCGCAGCCGTAACGCTACGCGGACGGACCCGGTGGAATCGAGGGGTAACGTGACGCAGACGGACCCGGTGGAATCGAGGGGTAACGTGACGCAGACGGACCCGGTGGAATCGAGGGGTAACGTGACGCAGACGGACCCGGTGGAATCTAGGGGTATGCTCTCAGGCCAGTGTTGGCCGGCACTGAGGGTTTCCAGGTGATCTGCTCAGGTAGTACGCTGCAGCAGCAACACGCTGTATCAGGGCTGCAGAGACTGGAGCAAACAGACAATATGTCAATGTTGAAAAGAACAATAAAGTGCAAGTGAAAGGCCTTTAGGATTACATCCGGTGTTTTTTTCATCGCGTTATTGTCAATAAATTCAGTTTAAGGACCACTACCCACAATGCATTTTGCAACACGTTATGTTCAGGATGCTCTGCCTCCCTGATACCATTCCCTGAACTGTTTAGCTTTTCCAGAAAAGTACTTCTCTCATGACAGGACCTGCAGTGTTCACCTTGTTTGTAATGCCTAACATCATCACCCAGCTTTCTGAAAGTGCTTTCATTATGTTTCTGAAACTCAATCAGGCCTTGGCAAATTGTCCTACCCTGTTATTATTATTATTATTATTATTATTATTATTATTATTATTATTATAATTATTACTATGATTTGGACTAAAGACATTTTATGTATGTACATAGAAAAAATGCCGTTAAACTCAGAGGTCACTTGTGTTTACGGTACTAAATGTAATTATGTAATTTTAAAGACAGAAAATATAGCAGTAATGACACACTAATCTGTTGTCGGCAATACATTTCAAGTGTGACATACCAGACAGCCTAAAACCTGCAACAAAGCCTCTGCAGTAATTGATTTGTTCTGTACATTCTCTGTGAGTAGTTTTAGATAACACTCTTTTGTCCCTCAGACAGCGCCTTGCTGTAGTAATTGTCACAGGTGTAATTTGAGCAGTTCCTTTGTGTCTCTGCAACAGTTACATCCCCATTGGCAGTCATAGTGTGCATCAAGACTAAAACGTGAGGGGAACAATAGAAAGCATCATAAAAGCTTTGAAAATAAATCACGTTTTTTCTTCCCCTCTCTCAGCACTCAGCCCAATATTTGTCAGAGCAGATGGATTTTCTTTCTTTATCAGGGCAAATCTTTTGGGAGTGTTTGGAAACATGGCAGGCCTGACTGTGACGCTGCGCGACTCTCCGTTTACCCTCATCTTATTTGTATTGGCTGATGCAGAATTACAGCAGATTAGTCCTGCTGGGAGCTGGAGTGATTAAGCTGCATACAGCTGTTGAACAGTAAACTAAGAAAGCAGCATGTCTGCAGAAAGGAATTACAAATAGTGTGTCATTTGGGCCAAATTATTTGCATTTAAACCTGTTTAATCAGTGAAAAAGTGTGGAGGTTGTGAGATGCTAAACTCGCAAATTCAAATTGTTGTTTTGTTTTTGTCAACAATTCTCATAAAAAGACACTGTATTTCTTCTTGACTCTTGCTGTGGCTCTCAGCTCCAAACAGGTGGGCTCCTACTGATTTATATATGTCACATGCATATTTACCTTCCTTTTAAAGGCGAGGGAGTGCATTTTTTGGGACCTATTTCTTAAAGCAGTTAAATGTTCAATTAAAAATAAACTGGTGTGTGTGTGTGTGTGTGTGTGTGTGTGTGTGTTCAAGATCTACTTCTCCCACCTCTGGTCTGTTTTATTTTTTTCAATTGTTTTGTCACACGGTTTTCATCAGTCCCTCAGCAGGCTTTAAGACCTGTATTTACGTCCAGTTTCTCAGGACAAAATGGAATAGCTTTAGAGAGATGAGAAGAAGCCAGAGTCAGATACAAGCGTTGACTGTGAGACTGAAACATTGTTATGATGCTTTAGACCAGTGCATCTTTACCTAAAGGTAAAAGCATTCTCATACATGCTGAACAAAGGAAAGTGATTCACTCTAGTAATGTCTAATTACCGCTGTATCAAAACATCCATTTTATTTCATTTTGACGTATAAAAGATGTCCTTGGTGCTTCATTAACTTTTTGCGGATGTGAAGTTTGTATAAAGCCAAAGTACCTCCATTAAACTAAACTGCTGTAAATATATGTGTAACTCAGACATGTAAATACTCATCCTCTACATTATATCCATTGTGTTACTGTTTATGGATTATAGCTGACCAGAACAGTCTGTCCAGAATAAAATATGTTTAATTGTCACTTTTTAAACACTTCCCTAAATCCTGTCAAAGACTTCAGGACACTGCTGGGATGTGAAGTCAGCTGGGAGTAATACAAAATGACTTTATTATATGGATTTCAATTGAAAACAATAACATTTTGTGAAATCTGTGTTCTCAGTTGTAGCTATGTCACTGACACTAACTCACCCTGAGTCACCAAGCATTTCCCCAGACATTCACATTATTAACTCACTGATCACAAAATTAGACAAACATCATATTACAATGTGTTTGTTACTCTATCCAATGCCATACCTACAATGAATGAACACACTTTTGATGAAATTATATTCTGATTGGTTACTCTTCCAGCCCATAATCAAAAGGCCAATTCAGCAGTATAAATGAAGATGCTGGAAAACATGTCAGTCATACATTTGCATATGAAGGCAGGGTTCCTGTGCCAGGCAACATTAAATATTAGAAGGTTGTGGGACACACAGATGCTGTTGTGTATCAGCGGAGATGTGTCACTACTAATCCTCTGACGCCCTCGTGTGGCCATTGACGGTAACACTCCTGAGGGTAAAGGCTCAGAACCAGCTCAGAACATCAACATCATTCATCATCAGAGTGCACTGTTGGAAGAAGTACTCCAATCCTACCAAAAAAGTTAAGTAAAAGTAAAGTACTCCACTACAAGTGAAAGCCTTATTTATTATTATTTCAAAAATTGTACTCAATTAAAAGTAAAAGTATTTGCATCAAAATATAATTAAGGACAACAAGTAAAAGTACTCATAATGCACAATGGACCATTTCAGATTAATATAAAGTACATAAGTCAACTTATTGTACTTCAAGTAACAAAAGTAAAAGTACTTGTTATGCAGAATGGATCTTTTCACAGTATTTTATTATTATGGTTATTATATCATCGTATTTTTATATATGTAAGAGCATTTTAGTATTAGTAATGTTAGTATTATACAATTAGTTACGACCCCTCCCTCTCTGCTCTTTGTGTCTGCTGCGCTCTGCCAGCAGCAGTCAGGGAGGGTCGTTAGTGGAGAGTGGAGACACCTGTGAGTTTCTCCACAGGGCTCAAACCTCATTTGTTCTCTCTCTGTTCCCAGTTTGGTTTGTCACTTGCCTGACACACACACACACACACACACACACACACACACACACACACACACACACACACACACACACACACACACACACACACACACACACACACACACACACACACACACACACACACACACACACACCACACAACACACACAGCACACACAGCACACACCACACACACACACACACACACACACACACACACACACACACACACCACACTAACACACACACCATCACACACACACACACACACACACACACACACACACACACTACACACACAACACACTTACACACACACACACTAGCACACTAACAGTCACACACACACACAACACCACACACACACACACACACACACACACACACACACACTGAGCACACACACTGAGCACACACACTGAACACACACTGAACACGAATACTTTGTTGACACTTGAACAGATTCGTGTGAATGCTGTAAACTGTGTACATTTGTTGCTGAATTTAGCTGAAAATGCAGAAAAAGCTGAATGTTATATTAGTTGAATGGTCTCTGTAGCTGCTTTTAGCTACAGAAACCAAGTAAGTGTGTTTTGCTGAACTTAGTGGAGAAATGCAGAAAAGTGAATTGATTTGAATCAAAAATTATTAAAGCTCAAATGCATTGCAATGACTGTTGAAAACTTGAAAGTGAAATGTTAATCTGGAAGAGTAGGAAAAGTAGTGAAGAAGCTTAATATTTAAAAGAAAAGGTTTAAAAAAGGTATAAACAACAAAATGTATAGCCTCAACGTCCAGAAATAGCTGAATAATGTAATGGTTGAAAGGTTTATGTTGCTGAAAGTAGGCTGAAGGAGTTAGATATTAAATGTAAGTAGTGGTGAATGAATGTGTAATAAGAAGAGAAAAGAAAGTAAAAAGGCTTGGGAAAGCAGCAGAATATTTTAGCTGCAAACGTTTAAACTAAAACCAATAATGTATAAAATATGTGGAACGTGTTCAAGTCAGTATGAAGTCTCCATCAGACAGAAAATAATAGGCTGAGACAGTCTGTAAACTCCAGTCTGTGTGTTTGTGTTTGAGGTGACAACGTTATCCAACACCTGTGTGTGAGCCCAAAGATCAAAGGTTACCATGGTGACGCCGTTATCAAACACCTGTGTGTGAGCCCAGAGATCAAAGGTTTCCATGGAGATGTGCTACTGAAACCTTTGATCTCTGGGCTCACACACAGGTGTTTGATAACGTATCAGTGAAAAGAGAGCCTTTCCAGTGTTCTGAATGAGAAATAAACCTCTTCGATTTCTAACTTTTGTTGAAAGTAGCAGCTATCGGTAACATTTAAACGCGTGGAGCATGTCAGGACCCTGACACTGTGCTTTTTGTGTACTTTCGGATCAATAATGTGGCATTTTTGGCAGATTTACTAAGGGTGTGCAGCTGCTGCTCTGAGGAAAGATCAGGCTGAATTTACAATGGGCCTTAATGGAGAAACTTTCAACTTTTTGTCACTTAGTTTAGTTTAATTTTTTTTGCTTAATTATTATTTTTTCAACGTAGGAGAAGTTTTCCTACGTTTTTCATGAACAATTATGTCCAAGGAGTGTAGAGTTTTGGGAATTATGGCAGGTTTAAAAAACTAAAAAATAAGGTGAATTTCAAGCTCTCCTCCACTCTAGCTGTGACATCACGCACTCTAAGCCTTAACGAGCTGCGTAATACATACTAATGTTACAATCTGAAGAAGGCCTCTTTATCAAGCTCCAAACTAAGTTAAATATCTCAAAGTGTAAGAAATATCAAAGATCTGAAGAACAAGTTTTATAGCTGAATATCTTGTGATCATTTTAAAGTTGGAATGAAGTCTCTAGCTGAAAGTATGTGGAAGGAGTAGCATTTGGCGCACGGTGTAGGTAAAAGAGTATTTGTAGGTTCCTCCCATTGAGTTGAATATTTTTAAAAGTATAAAATATTTTTTAAAAGTTGTAAGTTTCCCATCATGTGCTGAAAAGGCTCAATATTTTTGATATTTAAATGGTTTCTGTAGCCGAAACAGGGGCTGATCTACCGGGGTGGCATGGGGTGGCAACTGCCACCCTAAAAAATAGCCTTGCCACCCAACCCAGTCTCACATCTAAATGTGTAATAACTACGTTGGTCCACAACTTGGGACGTAGTATTTCTACAAAAACGCCTCTGAAATTGTAGGATTCCTACGTTTTTTTTCACCATTAATTTCCAATGACTGGCGTCTATGTCACGTGATCATCAACTTTCTCTCCGCAGACAAAAAAAACATGGCCGACCTTCGTTTTATTCTCGGTGGAAAATGCCTATTTTAAGGTTAGTTTGGCCATTAAAATGCGTTTTGATGTCATTTGATGCGAGAAATTAGAGTTGTTATTTCAGATTATTTGTGCAGTGGATGTACATGGTCTTTAGTTTGCTAGTTATTACGAAGATTACTACAGGAAATTGTACACATTCAACGTTTTCATGGTTGCTAAGATGGTTGCCATGGACGCTGCTATCGAGTGCTATTGCAACGCTGTCTCCTAAAAATTACGTTCCCACAGAACTAAACTGCATTCTCAATTACGTTTAGCTAGAAATGTATTTTCTCCCACGTTACGTTTGTTATGAACGTATCTCAAATACGTTTATTTTCTACATATCTTCTAGAAACATATTTTCTCCCTCGTTATGAACCTACACTCTAAAAAATGCTGGGTTATTTCTATAAACACATTGCTGGGTTGATTTGGCTAGGTCATAATTATGGGTTATTTGGGTTGTTCATGCTGGGTCAAAGGGGTTATTAGGGCTTCAATTGCAGTTGAACACCTGCCTGGGTTATTTTTTAACCCAGAGGTTGCTTTATTCATTTTCCCACTTCTGAATCATTCTGGAACCATATTTTTGTCATTTCTCACAACACAAGGTATGTAACCTATATTTTATCACTATATTTATATAATTATACAATTCTGTAACTTATTGAATCACTAGTAAGTGCTTTTGAAAAACCACTACAACCACAACAGTGATTTTGCAAAACCACTAATCAGCCAGTGATTTCACAGAATCACCAGTGTTCTTGCACACTGTGTAAGACCGAACATTACAAGCTTCTGAAAGAAAATTGATTGTTTTAACTCAAACATTTAAAAAAGTTAATTCACCGCTAATTTTCTGATGACTATGAACTGATTTATTATTGTGTATACAGTGTTCAACCACTTTGGGTCATATTGGTAATAGTACTCAACATTTTTTACTGAATCTGTCTGACACTGGTCTGACGTCATCACGTATGTGCTCCGCCCCCGACGTGCCTTGACGTTCTATCACACATGCCTTCACCACATGCTTCACCAGAGTCCGCCCACCATTAGCTCCTCGCCTCTGTTGAAATGGCTCAGACTTTTAAGAATACTTTGCCCACCGTGCTCTCACTGCCGGAATCGTGATCCTTTTTTGGCCACACTACTCTGGTGAGTTACGTCTTGCCTTTGCACAGTATTTAAATTATGTGTTATTCATTTCTGCATCTAATGCACTTTGTGTTGCATGGTGTGTTAGTTTGATTTGAGCTCTTGTTAGCTAGCCTACATTTAATATCTGCCTCACTTGAAAAATGATTTAACTTACGTGTAAGACAGTATTTTTTATATTGTTTTAAGTTATATCTCAAAGTGGAACGTTTGTGTTGCAATAGTTTTCTGGAAAAGTCGAACCTAAAATTGCGGCAGGCGGCGCGTTTTCTTTCTTCTTTTTGTTACCGCATGTTTTATTATCTTAGAGGCATTTGATCCACTACAATGTACCATAACCGTGCGTTCTGCATGTTTGTAAAAGCAAGCTAACTTGAAACACTAGACTATTCATTGTACAAGGTACTTTATACCCCCCAGCGTTTTCAAATACATATAACTCAGCAAAGGTAATGATCGCACAGTGATGATACTAATACTTCTATAATATGTGGAATTTCAGCTTTAATCTGATATCTTATCTTGGTTTTTAAATGTTAAGAAGCCCTGAGACAAAGTTTCGTGAACAAGAACCCCTCGGTACCGACGGCTGCCGGATTTAACAGATTAATAGTCTAGTGTTTCAAGTTAGCTTGCTTTTACAAACATGCAGAACACACGGTTATGGTATAACGTTAGTGGATACAATTAACGTAAATCCTCTATGCCTCTAGTCTAAGTTAATAAAACATGCACAGACATGCATGCTGTAACAAAAAAGAAGAAAAGCGCGCCGCCTGTCGCCATTTTAGGTTTGAAAATAGTGTTTCTCAGATCATTTTGTGAAAACTTTGCAACCCAGCTAACCTTCAATGTTTTTTCTCTTAAGGAAACTGAAGCAACTGGCAGATATATGGCTTCTTCAATCTGGTAAGCCTCACAGTGGAGAAACTGTGACGCGCTGGGGGGGGGCGTGCGAGTGGAGCCTCGCAGCGGCGCAACTGTGGCATGCTTACGGCCCCTACACACACGGCGGCCGGCTTGTCTGAAGCTCGACCAACAACCACTCACATGAATATCCCGCCCCGGACACACAAGCACGCGGTTTGATTGGCTAGAGCTTGTACTGGTATATGATTTGATTGTCACAATGCAGTTTGGCATAGCGTGACGTCACTCCATTCACTTTGAACGGAGCACGGGAGCCGGAAAAACGACCTCTGGATGGACGGCCTCTGGAAGTCGCGGAGGTCGCACCAGCACCACCGGCTGGTCCAAATCCAGGTGGGCCGCCTTCAACCGGTCCACCGAGACGTGCTCGGCCTTACCACGAGCGGAGGTCCGCAGGAACCCGGGACACCTGAGTACCATGTCGAGCAGTGGGAATCGGAGCAAAAGTCTCAGTGGCGTCCTGCAGGCAAACCCGCTGCGCCGACGCCGACCAGGGAGCCGACGCGTTAGGGAGGATATCCCCTGGAACCCTCAGTGGCTGACCGTAGACCATCTCAGCCGTGGAACACTGCAGATCTTCCTTAGGCGTGGTCCTTCGTTCACAGAGGCCGTTAGCTTTAGGGTGATAAGCGGTTGACCTGCGAAGCTTAACCCCCAAACCGCAATCCACGGCGTTCCAGAGCTCTGACGTGAACTGCGAACCCCGGTCTGAGGAAATGTCCGACGGGGTGCCAAACCGACATACCCACGTCGCTATGAAAGCCCGGGCTATGTCAGCCGCCGACGTCGACATGAGAGGAACCGCCTCTGGCCAACGGGTCGTCCTGTCCACCATGGTAGGGAGGTAGGAAAAACCCTGAGCAGAGTGCAATGGACCCACTAGGTCGATGTTGACGTGGTCAAACCTCCTCTCCGGCACCAGGAAACGTTCCAAAGGGGCTTTCGCATGGCGGTGCACCTTAGCGCGCTGACAAGCCACGCACTCACCAGCCTAAGTCCTCACGTCCTTTTTTAGCCCCTGCCAGATGAACTTCGCGGCCACCAAGCGCACTGAAGGCTTAACGCCGGGGTGAGACAGGTCGTGCACCGCCTCAAAAACGGAGCGCCTCCAAGGCCTGTGGAGACGTCGCACAGGAGAGTAACGCCTGCATCACCGAAAATCACGTCTTCCAAGTGTGGCAGGATGAGCAGTAAATAGTGTTGCAAGGCATATTATTTTTAGCCTATCACCGCCAGGGGGCACCCTATAAAGGAGCAGAGGCTTCTAGCTGGCGGCCTCTTGTTCGCTGGTGCCCAGACCAACCCACTTCCGTTCTTGCCGTGTTTTGCTTCCGCCACCGGCGTAGCGGAGGGTCTTCCTGGCGATGCCCGTCAAGTAGCCGTAACATAGAGAGCATGAAACTCTCTCCTCTCTGCCTGATCGGGCCAAGCTAAGGCTTTAAAGAACCGCTGCTGTTTTGCTGCACCGAAAAGAGACAGGTTTCTGGCGCAGGGTCATCACCCGTACTGCTGATCCTGTGTGCTGCTAAGTGCTAGTTGATTGTCTGCGTCTGGCTATCGTGTCTGGTCCGGTTTGGCATTGCCTACGGCAGTATCATCACCTGCCCTACCGATCCTGTGCTGCTGGACACTACTTAGATTGTTCGCTTTTGGCTACTGTGGTTGGGCCGGTTTAGCGTGGCCTACTCTGTACTAGAGGTCCGCTCCCCTAGTGGGATTTTAGTGACTGGACTGCTGGGCTAACTACTTATGTTTAGTTATTCTTTCCTTCACCAATTTCAACTATTTTGTTTACTTTGTTCCTTTTCATTAATAGTTTATTTTTGTTTATTCCTATTTTCTTTTGTTATTTTCTTTCTTTTCTTTTGGCTTATTTTATACTTAATTAGTGTCGATATATCTTTGGTCAAATCATTGTTTGTTTATATGATAATGGTTTTGCTTTAGGTTTTCTTTCTTTGCTTTTTGCATAGTTTTGTTTATGCCGCATGATTGCGGCTTATTGTGGTTTATTTCATTTTGAGTCATTCTGTGTTTTTGTCCCCCACTTATTGTGTTTTCCCTTGTTTTCCTGTTTTAGTTACTGAGAGCTGAAGGTGGTGGTATTGGTGTCCGAGGTGGTGGCTTCCCCCTTTCCGTGTGCTGTGCTTCCCCTGGGTTTTTGGATCTTTTCTCCGTGTGATTGTGTGAGTGTGGAACACGTGTGACCGGGGTGACTTAAGTTTGTTTTTGTGGGATCCCTCTACTCATTCGTTGACCCTCTCCCCCACTGGTAAGCCTCAGCCCCCTTGTTCGTTCTCCCTTTTGGATATAGTCCTGTGTGACTGTTTTTATAAATTGTATTTTTACTAGGGCTGTCAGTCGATTAAAATATTTAATCGCGATTAATCGCATGATTGTCCATAGTTAATCGCGATTAATCCCAAATTAATCGCACATTTTTGATCTGTTCTAAATGTACCTTAGAGGAATATTTTTTTTATTGCTAACTAAAGTAAGCAACACTAAAATATGCTAACTTTTCGTACAATGTCCCACTGTCTGGCTTCCTGCATAAAGTCTTGTGCACAGTTGTGGCGAAATGTCGCTCCTCTATTTTCATTTAACAGCTCCTTCTATCCATTAGCGCAGCTAGCTAGCACCAGATGCTAACAACAACAATGCACGTAAGGTCTCTCTCTCGCTCGCTTGTGCCACACATACACACACCCTCCCGGTCCTCCCAATAGCCAGTCGGTGCCTGCCGGTGAGCGTGGAAGTGTGGTCTGCAGCAAGCGGGCGGCAGGAGCGGGGCTGTCAGCATCAGCTTGTAGATGGTATTTTAAACTCGATGCGCTCTGAAACTACGGGGCGGCCGAGGAAAAAAATACACATGCGTTAATCGTGTTAAAATAATTAGTGGCGTTAATTTTTTTTGCGTTAACGTGTTATTAATGCGTTAACTTGGCAGCCCTAATTTTTACTATTGTATACAAATAAACTGTTCTATTTTTGATAATTGAACCACGTCTCTTGTTCCATGAGTAACCGAACCTGTGTGTCCTAGTGACTTAAAACTTGTCACATTTCCCTGGGTGAAATTCCCGGGGTGGCGTTGTCGGACTTAGTGGTTTAACCAAACTGTTAAATTAACATATTTATTCTGCGGCCACTGCTACACAAGCGCAGACCCAAGCTGTCCGTCTTCCGTGAGAAAATAGCTCGAAATAAGGTCAGTGGAAAACGAACCTGTTAGATAAATGCACGTTTTGTTCAGTCGGATAATATCCACATGTCGACCCTACTTTTATAACTTTCGAATCATAATTCTAATCGATAGATAGAGTCACTGCACCACTCTCACCGCCGTTAGAAAGTACCAAGCAACTGAAGCAAGTGCAATTATGGAGGGTGGAGATTTGGAGTATTTAATCAAAAATAATTGTACTAAACTTCCGCTACAGTAGCAACAACAAATACAATCTGATGACAGGCCAATGCCCAAACTGGAGCTGTGTACAGCGAGGAAAAAAGGAGCGAATCCGACGTAAAACGTTAAAGGTCTCCTGATTTAGTTTGTGAATGAATGCTTATTAGGGTGCGTTCACACCTGCCTTGTATAGTCCGGTTGAATCGAACCCTGGTGCGTTTAGCCGCTTGGTGCGGTTCATTTGGGTCGGTGTGAACACAGTCCGAGACCTCTTACAGTTTTTCTCGATTGCTAACACACTAAAATTCTACATAAAGCACAATTATTTTAACTGAGACTCAAAGAGCAAAACATCGGCTCAAATCTCCAAAACTCTAAACACGTTTTCAGCTTTTCACACAATTTGCAAATCAACATGGCACTTTCTGCAAACCACTGCACACGTTTCTCCACGTAAGACACAGGAATCTGACATAAAGTCACGTGTTAGCTGGTTTAAAACACTGATATTCAAAATGCCTCACACATGGACCAATGATCAAGAAGCACGTTCCACCTGACCAAACACCTGATAGCATCATTGTTGGCTCATCAATCAGGATATTAGCACTATAAAAGACCACAGGTGAGAACTTTCTTACAGCAACAATGGAAGCCAACATGGAAGCAAGAGGAAGAGGTGAGTGAGAAGAGGTAGAGGGAGAGCTGGAGGGAGTGGACGTGGACAAAGAAGAATACTCTAATGAAATGAAATGTTATCAACCATGGTTTGACAATGAGAGAGGCTTGACGGAGGGTTCAGCCTAATCTAAGCCGATTTGCTGTCACCTCTGTAATCCGGACACTTAGACTTGAAAACAGGTTAGTTACCAGTTTTTTTAGCTTTGCATAATCATGATATATCAGAGCTTATATCTGCTGTGTGAAACGTATTTACTTCATTACTGTAATTGAATTGGTAGCATGTTGCATACTATAACTACATAAATCCTACACAATTTACTGTAGACTTACTTTTATGCAACACAGACACTGACCGACCACTATATCTTTATTGTTTATCTGAAGGACTGATGAAAAAGAGGCGCAGGTGGAAGGCTAAGGGTTTCCAATGAGGCACAGGAAGCAGCAGTTACTAACTGGGTTTTGGCAAACAATGCATCACGCTCAGAGAGATCCGAAACATAGTAGCTATGTGCTGAGATGCATGTTGCACAGTGTTATCTTTGAATAAAATGTGATTTTCTTTCAACAACTCATTTGTATTTCTTCATTTACTGTATTTCTGTAAACTCAAGCAATCTTTCTCTGCAGAAACCTCTGTGTACAGAGCACAGCCCAAGATGAAAGTGCTTTAGATTATGCTCAGCAGTGTGTAGTTGGGTGGTCAAACAATCTAGTATTATGGATGAAGTGTGTTATATTTGGTGCAAAAGTTTGCATTTGGTAAGTGTTTATGTAGTGTTGAGTGCAGTTCTTCACTTAGCAGGAGAAATGAGGTGTGGTTTTGTGAATTATTTAAAAAGAAAAATGTGTGTTAGCAATCGAGAAACTGTAAGTGGGTCCGTGTACGTTTTGTGACCAAAGTTTTAAAATTAGAAACCACATGTAATTCTATTTTTGTGTGGTGAAGTATGTGTTCATTTATAACACTTGAAATTAAACTTCAGCATATAATTGTAATTCTGCCTAAAATGTGTTATGTGTCTTATCTATACGTTTTTTTTTACTAATGTAATGTGCAACAATTCAGTACAACCAGCAGAGTGCACTGTTGTAATTTTCAGCTTCATCCACCGGAGGTTGCTGTAGTAAAATGGACTTCTATGTGACAAGAATAAGCTTCTGTTTCTTAAAAATATCTTTCAAATGGGAAGAAAATGTACAATATGGTTCAGTCCAACTTTTCTAGTGATTAAAACGTCTAAACACCCTTGACAAATTGGAAACAATAAAGCATAAACACGCCAAAACACATTTGCAAACACAAATATTTCAACAATCAGTTTGGAGAGCTTAAGATCCAATATATGACAACACACAGCACAGTAGAGAATACAATAATCCTTCTTTACAAACACACAACTCCAACTACAATATGTATAGATAAACCGATTTAGCTGACAAAACATACACTGACCCTCTTTCAACCTACACTGTAGAAGTACAAGTATTGAAGTTAACACAGTTTATGACATTTGCATACTTTCATAAACTTGAGTATACACTGTACACAGCTTATTTGCATTTTTACCACCTTCATATTTTCATATTTTAAAGTCTAAACCATACATTCTTGACTTTTAACTTTAAAATGTTTGATTTTAAAATTTGCATAATTTCAATTTAGATTTCCAATTTCTGTTTTTTACATTACCAGATTTCTAGATTTTAAAGTTACGTTCAGATGACATAGGGTACTTTTATAAAGAACACAAAGGTACTATTCAGTGGATTAGTAATTAATCTTTGACAATTTACTAATTTTATCCAAGTATTTAAGAAACATGTCACCAAAATAAACTAAGTTAAGAGCACTCGCGGTGCCAGGCTCAACTGCAGATATTAAGGAGAGGGTAAACATCAGATCAGATGCTACAACAAATCCAAATGATTGACAGAAGATATGGAACCAAATACAGGAATTGTTGAAACAGTGGCAAACACGAGGATTGATTCCAGCAGATGATCAACGGCACCAACGAAAGCCCATAGAAAAGCTGAAAGTGAATATGAGAATGAAAGATACCTACACCAGCAAGAAGCATGGATCAAAGCCGGACGACCCTCTTGGTATGGACCTGAAAAAAGCGCTATGAACAAAGCTGAAAAAAGAAAAACAACAGTTACAAGTCTAATACTCCATCTAATGCCAGCCAAGGATTGACAAACAGCATACATGTGGTAGAAGCAGCAGATCTGCCAGTAACGGAAGACACAGCAGAAATAACAGAAGAGGCTCCAGTTATCCAAACTCCAAAGCAGAACCAAAGTCTGACCAAAGTGCCTCCTCCCGACATATCAGAGAACAACCCTTTTCACCAAGCCCCAAATGTTGGATTTATAGGAGAAGTATTGGAGTTGGACGGTCTCCCCACAGCTAGACGTGTCAAATAATTGGAGTATGAGGTAAGACTCCTATCTGGTGAAGTCAACCAGCTGAAGGAGGAACTCCACAGAAGAATGGAAGAACTCAGTAGAAGAATGGAAGAAGAACTCAAGACACGAAGAGAAGAAAGGCGAAGAGAAGAAGAAGCATACAAATCAATTACAGAAGATAGACGAAGAGAAGAAGAAGCATACAAATTCATTACAGAAGAAAGACGAAGAGAAGAATAAGCATACATATTAATTACAGAAGAAAGGCGACGAGAAAAAGAAAGACAAAGGAAAGAATTGGAAGAAAAAAGACTAAGAACGAAACAAGATGGAAAAGGATCACGAACAAATTACTCTCCCGAAAAAACAGATTCCACAGAAGAAGAAGACATCATAGCATGGAAAAGTAAAATGCTACCATTGATAGCAGCTGGAAGAAAAGGATCTATATACCAACCATGGAATCACATGGACATGGAATCACTAGTGGCAAAGCTACGCCCACTCTCCGGGGGGGGGTCAAAAGTGGGTAAGTGACATAGAGAAGTACACTGCTCATGACCACCTATTCTTGGGAGATCTAAGGGCACTGATTGAACGTGTGTAGAAGGAAGACCAGAGGCCAGACAGCTAGATGCCCAGTCCCAATGTAGTGACGCACCAGATGACACCATTTAACCATTATAGGACAAAGTACTGGGCGGCCATCCGTCTCACCTACCCGACAAAACTCAGTTTGGCTGCCCTCCCCAGCCTGAAGAAAGGAAAGGAGGATGGAATGCATGCCTTCTTGAAAAGATGTGAAGAAGTATGGATGGACAGCTCAGGACAACGCCATGATTTTTCTCCAGCTGTTACAATGTTGTGGAGGCATGCAGTCACCAAAGCCCTGCCGACATCTGTGCAGGATAGCCTGGAAGACGAAGTGGGATTAGATACCAAACCCACTGAAGAATGGAGAGGATATCTCATGCACCATGATAACGAACACAAGAAAACAAATATAGAAGAAGGAAAAGCAGTGGAAGCACTAAAACTAAGACGTTTGAAGATACAGCTGAGAAAGATACCGAAGCTAAAAAAAACAAGACATCGACAAAGCAGATGGCAGCTAAGATAGAGATGGCCATACTAGCAGAGAAGACAGGGCAGACACCTCCAACAGTTTAAACTCAGGCAGTGCCAGAGATTCAGATGCTGACTCAACAAAGACGTGGAGGAGGTTTCCGAGGAAGACAAAGTGGCAGAGGAAGAGGAAATTTCCAAGGGAGTAATCGATCAACAGGAAAAGGTTTCCACGATGAAGGATGCTTCATATGTGGTCAGTTCTCACATTGGTTCAGAGATTGTCCTCAACACAGGATGCTACAAGTACCAGAATATTGCCCCACACAGCAAGAAGCACCAAACAACGGCCCTCCACACAGTTACCCCAGGGGAGGTTTCCATGACTACAACAGAGGCAGGGGGTTTCAGGGATGTCAAAGAGGAACAGGATTTCCAAACATGAATCAAATGCCACTGACAGCCAGGTATCATCCACAACAATGAGGAAGCCCAGAAGGGTATTTTAAAATCCAGCTATATAGAGCCATATCTGTCACCACAGGAGGGAGAGGTTGAATGTTATTATTATGTTATACTACAGTGGGTAATGTTTTCAAGAAACATTGAACAGTGCTGCCACATATGACACAGGAAAAAAAGAAAATACTCTGAACCCTTTCTTTGCCATTATATAAAAATAGTGTTGCTACAAAAGTATAAATTAGGCTTACTAATAAGACAACTCAGATCTGAAGCTACACAGGAATCTGCTGCCAAAGTGCAATAAAAAAGACAACATTAATAGAATCAAACCCTTTTTTTGTTGCATTTTAGTAGAGTATAAAAGGAAATACCTTTAAAAAAAATAGGATGCAAGCTACACTAGTTTCTTAACCTGAATTGATAATAGACTATAATCAATTTAAGTTTGCATTCTTATACCATTTTGTATAATAATTATAATGAATAAGTTCAAACAAATTAAAACTTACAGCTGATTAATAACGATATCTAACTTGAGTTTTTATTATATCAAAAACCTGTTGAAATGCTACTGTTATTTTTACTGTCCCCAAAAAGTGCGTCGGCAGCCTCCAGGAATGCTTCTTTCACAACTTCGCCGTCTTTGAAAGACTTCATGTGTTTCGCAAGAACGTGACTGACACGATAAGATGCTATGGTAGCAGCCTTGCTCTTGTTGTTGGGCCTGGTGAAAATGGACTGCTGTGCATTTAGCTGTCCTTTCAGGCCCCTCCCCTTTTGGGAGCGTAGGGCAGAATTAGGAGGGAATTCCGTCTCGTAGCGTTTGTGCACTGTTTTGAAATGCCGCTCCTAAATTACCCTTCTTCGATAAAGCCACGCACGCATTGCAGATGAGACAGATGGACTTTGAATTGGAATAGATACAAAAATAATCATCCTCCCACTCGGAGTGAAAATTATATATTTTGTTTTTTTTTGCTTCTGCCATAATTGCGGTCTTGTGTGTCTGTCACTCTTGTTGACACGGACAACGTCAGCTAAATAGTGCCCACTGCCCACCAGCCACGCCCCGACCCATGGGGTCACGCCGGCCAATCACAAAGCTTTGATGCGTTCAAGTGCATTATTCTGTGTTACGGCTGCTGCCTTCCTGGTCGTCTTGATTGTGTTAAGCTGTGTTATATGCAAATGAGCTGTGCGGTTGCCCTGACGTCATTGGCTGCCATCTCCTGGTCCGCCCCCTGAGGATTGTGATTGGAGCACGCCGGGCCCGACGCACTCCAATCGCAGCGCACAGCCGGCGCGCACCTGCTGGAGATGACTTCAAAGCCTGGGGACAATCATCATTCTAGAGGCTATGTGATGTGGGACAGACGCTTCTAGCCTCTTGCTGTACTTACTCGTTTGTTTGATGATTTAGTGACTTCTATGTGTTAAAGCTCTACTGTTTAGCAGCGTGTTAAACCCAGTGCTTCTGTGTGTGATAAGAGATTACCGTGTACATGTGTAAATAGGTTCCAGGGTAGCTTAACGGTTAGCACCTGTCGATCAGCAGCAGCTGTGTTTTTGCACAGCCTTTTCAGTTACATGTACCACGTTTAACGTGATGTTTTGTTTCCCTTTTTGTGTACTAATTATTACTCTGTACGATCTGTCAAACTCCCTTTTGGTGTCCTCCTTTTGTTGATTGTTAGCGATCAGTTTTAGCACTTTGTTTATGCCAGGAGGCACGAGTTTTATTTTGTCACCACTATTTAACTATAATAAATCCTTATAACTATTACCAATTCCAACTGGTGTGTGTTGCACTTCCTCATCCCTTGTGGGGACGTAACATTCTGGCACAGGAAGATTATGTTATAGGACATTAACGATAAAACAGAATATTGTTGTTCTATTTTTAGACACATCTCGCGATCGACTGGGAATCTCCGTTTGGGCACCCCTGATGTAGTGAATAAGGCAATATATCTCATTTTAAGTGAGGGGCACCAGCCCTTCATGTTCTTCTGTATGTAACCCTCTGTGAGAATAGTTGGCATTTTCCCACTAGTTTAGAGAAATATTATTTTGTCATGATATGTTTGTTCAGCTGCACTCAGCAGTGTCAGCAAGCCTCTAGTCCTAGTGCTAGACGCATTAGCAACACCAAGGGTGTTGTTTTTCGCAGCAACAATGACAAATAATGACATGACAAAAGCCATTATTGAACTAACAACATGTAAAGTACTCTTTGTGCTAATGGCAGAGTTGAGTAAATATGCATTTATACCATCGGAAGATGATACATATATATAAATGTTATTTATTGGGATAAATCCCTTGAGATGCACCGTCTCGTTTTCAAGGGGGTCCCGATATCACACAACATTTTTGTACGCCTTGTGAGTACACGGAGAATTTATATTTATTCAATACAAAGTTATGGGTTTTCCAGGTCCTATTTATAATAGGGTAATCATTGTAATATTAATTGAGCATGTTATGCTCAAAAGAGGGAATGTCATGATTAATCAGATAGTTGATTTCGGTGACGTTATAAATAATATAATATAATAATAATAATAAAACAAATGTTGTCAACAATAGGTCCCATAACAACAAATGGTATGCCAAAGCTTGGGCCTTCTCCAAGGAGGGAGTGGTGCAGTTTTAGATATTAGACAAATAGAAGTGGATGAATATGTCAGAGCTCTGAGGAATATTATCCAAGTGTTGTCTACACAGGCTAGGAAAACTACAGAGATACCAGATGTACAGTGGCCGGCAGGTGCAAACGCGGAACAATGGCCAAAAACGCACACATTAGCAGGAAACAGCTGCAAATCCTGAAATGAAAAACAAACAAATCCTGAAAACAAATACAACCAAAAAACGCTGCATTTACAGAAATGATGCAAACTAAATACAACACACAAACCCCGAAAACAAACGCAACTAAAAAACGCTGCAAATACCAAAACGATATGCAAAGTCCAAAGCACATACAAATCCCAAAACACATTAAAAAAACATTCCGGAAGTGCTCCAGGCCTCTAGGGGGCGCGCTACGTGGAACAGATTGATGTCTGACCAGACAGAGAGAACGAACAAGAGTGCTGCAAATTGAAGCCGGAGGAAACAAAGTTGATCGAAGTGGAAAAAGTCGATATATAAGAAGGTACGTTTTGTTTTGATACAAAGAGCGTCATATTTACCCAGCTAGCGTTAGCTTGTTTGGTGAAAGAGCTTGCAAGTCAAGAGACAGCACTGTGCACCTAAATGTAACTCTTGACATCATATAGATATATTAGGTGCAGAGAGGAATTGGTTTATTGTGCCCCAATGTAAATCCTAATGTGAGAGTTAAAGGACAGTCAACAATATACTGTACCTTGGTCAGTTTGGATTTATCGTGGCATTTATTCTTAATTAAAGTGAATTTATTTTTATTTCAGTCAGTCATTTGTGTGTATGCAGGAGTGGGACATTTCAAACGTTCCAAAAGTGAGCACTCCACGAATGGACAACAGTTTGCCAGGGTAAAATAAAACATTGTCAACATATTATTTTGTGCCACAAGAAGCAGAATGTTTGAAACAGTACAGTAGTTTGAATATATTTGTTGTTTACCTTTATCAGACCTCTCAGGCACCCACAACCAGCGTCTGATCGGGTAAGACTAATTCAAAATGTAATTATACCATGTAGGTTTGAATTTGTGAACATGAAATCAATAAATACCTTTGTGTGCACTTATTTCCTGGGTAAAAATAGGATGGAGCACCAACCCCATTCCAGGAAGAGGTCCAGTCTGCCCTGGGTCAGAACCACTTCTATAGGTAGACGATGTTGACAGTTGCATCGTGACACAGTTGTTTGCTGTGTATCTTTATTTTTACATTTCTTTGTTTGTATAGCCTCCAATCACAGTGGGTAGCATTGCCAGGGAGCAGAACAATTATACTTTTATACATTTCCAAATGACACCCACAACATCTTAGTGAAGACGATACAAAAAACACCCACAAATATTTTTCAAAGATCAGATATTGTTTCTTGCATCCATTTCAAATGTTTACAAGGATTGTGCAGGACTATGACAACAGTACTGTTGTCAGTTTAGAACCCAATGTATTGAAAAAAAAAACAGGAAGAGGATCGACATCCTTTTGTAAATATGACTGTCATGCATATATTATGTATTTGAAAGTCATTATTCAACTGTCTTCTCACTGCAGCAACTACACAAATGTGTACAGTATGCACTTATCATTATTGATAGCCAGTCTGAGCCAGAAGACAAAATTGAGCAAAGGTATTAATTGTTACTATTACCACTTAATTGTTCTATTCTATTCTGTAAATCTTATTACTAGCTTCATCATTTAATATTACAATACATCACTTTGTCTTTCCCAGCACAGAATACCTGACTGCGGAGGACATTGTTGCAATGTGTGGGATGGAGCAATCCACGGCTTCAAAGGTGCCTCATTCGACCCCCTCTCATGAGATGTCAGTTAAGTTCACTGATGATGAGGGCACCACTGAGGATGGAGGGGACACTGGTGGTCCCAAGCGTGAGTTCCTGACCCTCCTTATGGAACGCCTGAGAATGAAGAAAACATCACATCAGCAACTGTTTGTGCCCCATGGCGGTGTGACTTTCCCAGCCGCTCACTGTCTCAAAATCTGATTCTAAATGTATAATTTTCTCTATAAATATAGAACTTGTAATGGAAACTTCTGTGTCGCTATGCAGTGGGAGTCACCGACTCAGGAAGGAGACACGGGAAGAGCAGTAGCTTTGATGTCAAACACATGATGGTTTATTTGGAGTTAACGGCCGGAGGATTCACATCACAAGTCCAAGAGTCAGAGGTTCTGACTTCACGGTAGAGTTGCCACGTCAATTCTGGAGAGCCTCTCTCTTGCCAGCCCATCTAACTGGTTCGCAGAGAGTAAACAACATATTTTGAGGAGATAGCCTAAACAGTGTGGGAACACAGAGCTACTTGCCTCTGACACTTATGACCTCGAAGATTTTACCTTGGAGTCCACAAATACAGAGAAGGAAGTGTCCCAGTGTACCCACAACACAGACCATCTGTATCCCAGTATTGACCGGTCACAGAATGGGAACAATAACATTATTGGCTAAGCCGCCTGTGTCCTTAAAGAAGGTAAACAGACATCAAGGTTTGTCCTGTATGTTACTAATTGGCGTCTTATGATAATTATTTCCACAACAGTCCTCTCTTTTTATCATTTATGATAACCTAAAAACATTAGTCTAATAATAATTTGGTCAATAATTAACTCAATAGGCGTCTCCAGATTCGAGTGTGGTCTCACCTTACATCAATTATATCACAAAGTGGAATAAGATTGAAACATTCAATCACAATGATTGATACAGCCAATCATAATAGAAAAAATCATCTCTCATCAGTGTTTGATCATCTTTTGTCAAAAGCATAATAATGAACACACATAAAACACAGGTGCACAATGGCTAAATATTTGTTTTTAAACTAATATATTTGATCATTTACCATTAGTTAATTTCATTCATCAAACTATCAAATCAAAACCAGCTTGCCGCTTTAAAGATTTACTTCAAGGCAATCACTAGTCACAAGCATGTTAAAACTCAGGATCGTAAGAGATCCAGCTACAAATGTACAGTTAGAGTATAGAATTCACACTGGTGATTTGATCAATCTGTAATCTGCAAAAGTGCAGTGTCCTCAATTTTAGGATTACTTTTACGTTTACTTAAATACGCTTTAGTCAAGAGTAAGGCACTTAGTGAAATCAATACATTCATTTTAGTCAAGTACATTGTTCAAAATCTGAAAAGGAAAAGTTAGGCAAATATTCAAAGACTTTTGTAAAAACCTGGAAAGGAAGGATTAAACATTTTTAAAACCTTGAATTATTACATTTGTAAATGCTACCACTGATCTGTACCAAATTAAGTCTATCAAGTATTCCTATTAGCCATACTTACCTGAGCTACTTATGGTACTTGGAAAGGATTCTTCTGTGTTTATCTAATGTTGAGAATATCAATTTCTTTAAATTATACTTCTCTAATTTGAGGATCAAATATGCTACATAATTGTTATATGAAATATTATAAATATTTGTTTTGGGCCAAAACTGAAATTAATCCAGTACTTGAAACATCTTTCTATGCATGGATAATGTTACATTAAAGAGTAGTGTTGTTAAGCCTGATTGCTGGATTCAAATCCACTAGAGTGCATGTACCTATCCAGAGGGGAGCCAGAACTTGATAGAGCTTGTCGCCGCACAACCAAACGTAATCTTGTGGCGAGCTAAACCCCACATCACTGGGCCAGGCCAGTTGTATTGCTCACGGTTGCGTTGTCCCAGGCGAGCCGTCATCACGAGGTGGGAATGCTCCATGGGGTGTGTGTGTGTATTCCTTCGGTCGATTTTGTGACACGGACAGTCAGACTCCGCACACCGGTAACACAAACGAGGAACCAGAGGGCATATGGAACCGCTCAGCTGGCACTCGCTCGTGATACCTTGTGTGTAGTGTGTTTTGGTGTATGTAGTGCAAGTGTGGTGCAAGTTGGTGATTAGGACACATCACTTGTTGTCATCTACTTTTGTTGGTGACTAGGACCTTGCAGTGGCTGGCGTGGACCCACGTAGCTCTCTCTCTGACCCTTGGCCTTCAGAGCTGTCCTACTGTAGTTATTGGGTTAACACTTGATAGGGATGTTTTCCTGAGTGCAGACAACTCAAGGTAATGGATTAGCACATTATCATTTAAATACAAAAATAGGATCGGCCCCTCAGAATTATTTGGGAGCCTTCCTGACACATGCACATGCATAAATGTAAGGTTTGTGTTAGTCATTTAACATGCAAGAATCATAAACTCATCAGTCCAAAGTAGAGAAATGTTATTGTAATTTAAAGGTGAGCTAGTCCCTGCGGATATCACCCCTTCTCAATGATTCTAAATGTTATATTAATTCACCATTTACCGTTTGATAAAAGATTAGTTTATCAGAAATATTTTCCTCTTCCATAAAACATAGGTTTGAGAAATAAATGTTCCAATATAAAATCAATTACTCAATATAATTGACTCTTCCCTCCCTTTTCTTACATATGTCACATATGAAATAATAACTTAGGAGTCTATTTAAGCATGGTGTAATCTATTACTCGAGAAGACTCAGTATCACCTGTGTGCAGCTTACAAAAAAACAAACAATTGTGAGAAACATATATTATGCAGAAAATGCATACCTTTGTTGAAAAACAAAGCATATCTGATTTGGGAGGAAAAGCTTCTTCCCCCTTAACATCTGAGTCACTACTGAAGGCATAGCATAAATGATAGTGAGTGTCTGAGGGTGTTTTTACTGAGAAATGTCAAACACATTCAAAGCCTTACATTTGAAAACTGGTTTGCATTCCTTCTCTTAAAATGACGTTATCATTGGAAACAATAAAAGCTAATTGTTTTGATGTAGAATCTATCAATTGAATCGTTAGAGCAGAACAGAATGGTCGTATTGTAGCCTGAGTACCGTGCAGCCTTTAGTTTCACCAGGTGGAAACATTGTCCATATAATGTGAATACATGTAGAACTAGACATTCAGAGGCCCCTGACATTTAGGCCTATTTTTAAAAATAGTAGGGGCTTTTAACAGCTTGCCAACCTACAGGCATCCTCTGCATAGCAGTATGAATAGCCTTAAAAAAACAACCCACTCTGCGGTAACGAGAGTCATATTTCTGAACCAAATGCCCTAAGTTAAGCCGTTAGTCCCATCTGACTGACCCAAGGGTTGGTGCTGGTGTGACCGGGAGGCTTCCAGGTGTTCTTTCAGTTCATGGCTTGGTGGGGGGAGTGGCCCACGTGAGACAGTATTGTTCAGTTTGAGGAGCGGCATTGTCTCTGGAAGCAGGTAATGGTGTCCATTCTCAGACCAGACCATTAATGTCATTTCATGTAGAGCAGCCATAGCATCTCTGTGACTGCACTCAGAACTGTCAGAACTGGGTGATTCTTAGTGAAGCCGTCCAAGGCCATAGACAGAATGGAACCACGTACCAACAAAAGGGACACAAGGTCATCAATGTCTCTCTTTACTATTGGCCTAATTGCACAACAAATTAGTGGGAAAAATGTGGAGCACTAATCCATCATCATGTGAAATGTTGAGTTAATCTAAATAATTACTTATGGGTTGAAATCAAATTAACATTATAACTAAAGTCATAATTGGACTTTGCACGGATCCGAATCTAAGCAATACACCATTTCCCCAGCTCTGTAATGAAAAGGATAACAAGATTAGGTACATTACAGGAGTGTTCCACACCCAAACATGCACACTTATCTTATTCTAGTAGAGATTAGAGGACAAGGTCTAATGTTGTGAATAAAATGATCAAGTCAAAGTTATTTTGTTTATTGTTATGTACCTAATTTAATTTAATAATTAATCTTGAATTACTAATAACTTTAAAGAAGGCAACAATTTACAATTTGGATGAAGTGATTACTCATCCAAAGTGTGTGTGTGTGTGTGCTTGTCTGCCCAAGGTTTCAAACATTTGGGACAGCACAGCAGTGAGAATGTTATGAGAACCAATCTGTTGTTTATATTAAACTCGAAGGAAGCTAGACTGGAACATTTTAAATAAATCAAAACACTTGCACATTAATTAAATACATTTCACATTTAGCTCGAGCTGGGTTCAATACTTTTCTTTATGGTATTTAAAATTGGGCTCGAGTAGAACCCCTGGATTTGGCTTGCAACACAAAGTGATACTGATCTCTGTAGGACTTGGAAGTGTTATGATTCAAAGTGCCTGTGAAAGAGAGGCCCTTGGAAAACAACACCTATTTTGTAACTGTAATTACTTATTTTAAAGAAATTGCAACATTATACTTTTAAAGAATTGCTCAATTAATTTAACACATTTATTATGCACACAATAAAAACTTCAACAAATATATTGATCCTGGCTTAACCAGCGACCTTTACTCTGTTGTTCATAAGCTCGGTTTCAGAAAACTTGTCAGTAGTTTAACAACTATTTTAATGTTAGTAATGTCTATAGAGACCAATTGGTTGATACTAGAAATATTTTCAAGCAGTTTAATAAATAATGTTAAACTATTTTTAAAACTGTAATTGAACTTCAACTTATATTAATCACCTGATTCCAGTGGCCAGTTGGAACAGAATAATTAACACCGTTTCCATTTTGCTGCAACAGCGCAAAAGGTTTCAACAACAATTAGTATTATGTCTGAGTCTTGTTCTGCTTATCTGCTTTGTTTCGGAATGTGTTCAATACATTACGTTTTTATTCATTATTACTATACAATACATAGATTAAGAATAAATGAAACAAATAATACAACATTGACCTAAAACCAGATTTTGCAACCCTGATCTCCTCAGGCAAGTCTCTGAGGGTCTCGGGGCGCAAGGCGGGCATAGGGTTTATACAAGGTCACAAAGATATCTTAACATACCAGCAATACCATTTAAGAATGGATTATTAAAGCAATATAATCTTATTTTCTTCTTACACCTAGCGCTCACCCTGAACAGTGTGCTTCTTGTTTACATTTTCCCCTGCACACTCAGAGGCAGGACATACAAACACTTTTTATTTTTCTCAGGTCATTTACTTTTGGTGAGATAATTAAAGTTTAGTTCATTTTACCCTGTCTATGGACTGATTCATTATTGTTACAAAACATACACAAGACGGCGGGACAAACCAATATAGACCCCCATACAAACAATCAGACAAACAAAACATGAACTCCTAATAAACACCAGCGCGACAGCAAAGCTCATCCAGCTCAATTTAGTCCGGATTTTAGAGATCTTAGAGGGGGGGGGGAATTCTCTCCAGTGCGGCGTCTTCTCACGCCTCACCCTTGCATACAAGTGATTTATCGGTGCCTGAAAGCCGTCCAAGAGGCGATAACTAGCTTATCCTCTTGCGACAACCACTAGGCTATTTGTTTCTAGTGGCGCTGTGCCCCCCCGATCGGAGCCCACAGACTTTTTCCCTGCCCTTTCTCTCCAAACAACAGCTCAGTTGACTGTAGTCCGTACGACCAGCCTATATCTACTCGCCATCGAGTTCACCTCAAGGTGAAACACAGTTTGCCTACGCTTGCTTGCCACTACACACCTCTGATCAATTAGCCTATAATTGTATGTATGCACTCCTGACCGCCACCTGCTCCAGAGAGCCGTGGCGCATCGGGTGATGCACGCACCTCGTGCTGGCCCGTCTAACCATGAGAAAAGCGGTCCTAAACAACGAGTGCTTTTAGACCGTCCCGTTTGAAGGACGGTGGTGCCGTGAGTTAAAACCTATAGGCAATAAGCTGTGACTTTCTCCCTCTCAGCCTGCACTGCTCCAGCCCCACACACACACGGTGAGGTTTCTTTTACACACACACACACAAGCCTGCAGCTGGAGCCGTGTTGTTACAGAGAGGTGATAGCAGCAAATATCTTTGGCTGCTTATTTTCAACTGCTGTGCTTAGCCACTAAGACCCCCAAAATCCGGCGATTTGTCCAATACAAATCTTTTACATTGCTTTCAATTCACACAGAAGCTCCACTTCACTGATGCTCTTTCTTTAAGGTATCTCTAAACATGAGCTGTGTATGCCTGTATGGCACTTCCGTCCCGAGCAGCATACACAGAGGAAGCCAGCCAGGACTGAGTCCCCAGACACTGATCTCCTGGGTTTATCATCCCCAAATGTTCATTAACCAAAAGGAAACGCAGCCGATCAGTTTCACAGGTAATTTTAGGATACCGTCAATCACAGATTCTGATAAGGCAATGTCCAAAGTAGATTTGAAAATCACACTTACCACAATCTGAAGATCTGTTGGCATCCTGCCGACAACGCCAATTTGTAATGGAAACTTCTGTGTCGCTATGCAGTGGGAGTCACCGACTCAGGAAGGAGACACGGGAAGAGCAGTAGCTTTGATGTCAAACACATGATGGTTTATTTGGAGTTAACGGCCGGAGGATTCACATCACAAGTCCAAGAGTCAGAGGTTCTGACTTCACGGTAGAGTTGCCACGTCAATTCTGGAGAGCCTCTCTCTTGCCAGCCCATCTAACTGGTTTCGCAGAGAGTAAACAACATATTTTGAGGAGATAGCCTAAACAGTGTGGGAACACAGAGCTACTTGCCTCTGACACTTATGACCTCGAAGATTTTACCTTGGAGTCCACAAATACAGAGAAGGAAGTGTCCCAGTGTACCCACAACACAGACCATCTGTATCCCAGTATTGACCGGTCACAGAATGGGAACAATAACATTATTGGCTAAGCCGCCTGTGTCCTTAAAGAAGGTAAACAGACATCAAGGTTTGTCCTGTATGTTACTAATTGGCGTCTTATGATAATTATTTCCACAACAGAACTAATACACAATTATGAATGTATAATATAAGCTGTTTTGTGTATTTAATCATGCGTTGGTCTACAATTTAATGATGGCTTCTACATATTTCACATAAACAGACAATGAAAAAATGTGTCCTTCATGCTGATAACTAGTGTATGCATCTGCAATTAGTATTCTAAACTGAGCAGTGTGTTGAATCCTTATTTCTTGCATTTGAAACAGATACAATCAAAAAAAGTAAACTTAGTGTTGTGTTCAACTTCTGCCACAAACTGTACATGTTTGCCACAGGAGCCACAGAACACATGAACTGTCCCCAGATGCTGGCCACAGAAAGGACAAAACATGGCGGCCTGAAAATACATACATTGATGTAGTAAATCCATTTAATCAAGTCAATCAAAAACACATAGTCTACGTAGTGGTTAGCTAAATAAATAGAAAGATACATCATGTTTACAGTTGAATCTGTGTTCTGTCTCTCTCTCTCTCCTTGAATGTCTTCTCTATATTTGTTCTTGAGCATGTCTAATATATCTCTCTCTCTCTCTGTCTCTCTCTCTCTCTATTCAATGGGGCTTTATTGGCATGAAAGTTAAATTAAACAATGTTGCCAAAGCATCACAATACAAAATAATTAACAACATTAACATACATTTCAAATGTTTACATATTATTGATGATATATATATATATATACAGTGATACAATTACATTTCAACGTGTGTGTGTGTGTGTGTGTGTCTCATTCACTGTCCCTCAGGTTGTGGCATGTGTATACATATTGGGCAGCAAGATGTGCCTTGTCTCCTTCTCCTAGGAGTACTGTCAGTCTTGAGAGGTCATCAACCTCCTTGAAACCTGGGATTACAGAGTTCAACTTGTTCCAGTAAACGCTCCTTACTTCGTTGAATGTTTGGCACTTCAGGAGGAAGTGCATCTCTGTCTCAGTCTCACCTGTCGTACAGTGACCACATATTCTGCTCTCTTTTGGTTGCCAGGATCTTTTGAGTCTTCCTGTTTCGATTGCCAGTCTGTGGTCACTGAGCCTGTACTTGGTTAGGATCTGTCTCTGCTTTCTATCTCTGACAGAGAGATATTCTGCCAGCTCATACTCTCTGTTTAGAGCCAGGTAACATTCTAATCTACTTTGGCTTTTAGTCTCTTCTTCCCAATGTTGTAAATAGTTGTCTTTACATTGTGTTATAATGCGTTTGACTGTGATTGGTGTTTGGAGAGCAGTGTTGTTGAGAGACTGGTCAGAGTGGCTCTGAGAGGGGGTAGCTAGCCTCAGCACCAGCTGACATAGGGGACTCTTCTCTGGGGTTAGCTCTTGGCTTTGGAGTGGAGGGTGTCTCGGGGGCTGGATCTAAGGTGGTTAAAGAATGTTAGTGCTCTCTTTTAGTGTTAATGATCAGTGGGTATCTGCCTAATTCTGCTCTACATGCATTTGTTGGTGTTTTTCTCTGAACACGTACAATTTATCTGCAGAATTCTGCATGTAAAGACTCTGTTGGATGTTTGTCCCAGCGGGTATAGCTCTGGTGACTGAGTGGACCCCATACTTCACTACCGTACAGCGCAATGGGCTGGATCACACTATCAAAGATTTTGAGCCAGATTTTAATTGGAATTTGGACATTATAAAATGTTCTCTTAATTGCATTTAGAGCTCTTCTGGCTTTTTCTTTGAGTGCATTCACTGCCATGTTGAAACTTCCCGATGCTGTTATGGTTAAACCGAGGTAGGTATAACTCATACTATGTTCGATGATATGATTGTTTATGGTAAACTGGTATTTCTTCTCCTGACATCTGGGGCGTTTTTGGAAAACCATGACATTAGTTTTTTTCATATTGACTGCCAGGGCCCAGTTCTTACAGTACTGGTCTACTATGTCCAGCTGTTGTTGTAGTCCTTGTTCAGTAGGAGACAGCAGAACAAGGTCATCAGCATAAAGCAGACACTTCACCTCTCTATCTAGGAGGGAGAGGCCAGGAGCAGCACAGTGATCCAACTGAACAGCAAGTTCATTTATATATATATTAAATAAAGTGGGACTTAAATTGCAACCCTGACGAACGCCTCTTCTCTGGGTGAAGAATTCAGTTTGTTTGTCTCCAATTTTAACAGCACACTTATTCCCTAAATACATTGATTTAACCAGATCGTACATGTTGCCCCCTATACCACAATGTAGAAGTCTATAATAGAGCCCTTCGTGCCAAATAGAGTCCAAAGCTTTTTTGAAATCAATGAAACAAGTGAATATCTTACCATGTTGTGTTTGGTGTACATGTCTGTTAACTAAAGTGTGAAGGGTATACACTGCTACAGAATAATTTCCCCAGACAACTGCTGACACGGTAGATTTCTCTCTCTCTCTCTCTCTCTCTCTCTCTCTCTCTCTCTCTCTCTCTCTCTCTTTCTCTCTCTCTCTCAGCTTTATTAGCATGACCATAGTTACAGGTAATTGCTAAAGCTCTGTAGGCTATAGTTGCAACACAAATACATATAAACAAACTGCTAAGAATTCAAATGTCCTTTTTCCGCGGTACTCACTATGGCCCGTGTTATTTTCCTGCACTTAATTTGTCATCTCTTTTAGCAATGTTCTTCCCTCACTTTATCTTCTCTTCACGTGAAGCTCTCCTCAGCTGGTGTAGTAGTTAGGCACGCTAACGCTAGCTATATAAATATGACGCTATATGTATCAAAATAAAACTTACCTTCTTATATCTTTCTCCACTTAATGAACTTTCTTTCCTCCCGATTTCCAGCACTCTTGTTCGTTCTCTCTATGTCTGGTCATACATCAATCTGGAATGTTTTTTTTTGTATGTGTTTTGGGATTTGTCTGTGCTTTGGACTTTGCATATCGTTTTGTTTTTTGCAGCGTTTTTTTGTTGCGTTTGTTTTCAGGGTTTGTGTGTTGTATTTAGTTTGCATCATTTCTGTAAATGCAGTGTTTTTCTGTTGTATTTGTTTTCAGGGTTTGTTTGTTTTTCATTTCATTATTTGCAGGTGTTTCCTGCTTATGTATGCGTTTTGGGCCATTGTTCCGCGTTTGCACCTGCCGGCCACCGTACAGACGAGACACCAGAAGAGACTCCTGGGGCCCATTCCAATAGTCCATTTAGCTTAGGAACCTTCCTAACGGAGTGAAATGACCCGGAAGTCCCTCAGTGGCAGCCATGATAAGTGCCGTTCCAATTCTCCAAATTAAAGGAAAGGAGGTTTCAAACTTCCTTTATAACCTCCTTTAGTTTAGGAACCACTGGACCTCCCTAACCGAAAGGAGAGGAGAAAATGCTGCCCCACAATGCATTGCAGCCGCAGCATTTGCCGTCACTCAACAGTCGGCCGTTCACGGAAACAACCGATAATGGGAGAAATTATATCATGAAAGTTACGGTGTTTATTAAGCATTTTAAAACGTATGTGGTAAGTTGCCAAAGTGCTTTTTTCTGAACGTTCATCAGTATTATAATCAAAAAGAGAAATATGAACGTTAGTTTTTACAGAAATGATCAAATAAAGTCAACATCTCAGTCTTTACTGAGCTGTGTGGGGTTTGTTCAACTTTTAAAAGATGTTTGAATGGTGATATACACAGTGATAGATGTTAAGGACTAACGTTTATAATAAATACATTTGTATTGATTTTAAGATATTTTCATACAATCATACGTATTGGGATCATTTGTATTAATGTGGACCGGAGGGAGAGGGTGACGAGCATAAGTTTCACTTTCCTTTTTTATTTCAATTCCAACTTTGGTCATGAAGAATATGTTTCTCTGTTGTCCACGTTCATAAAGCATAAAGCAACAGCATCAGAGCACGGTGCAGAGTCTCTAGATGAGTTTACAGTAGTCCCTCGTTCTTATTAAACATCCATGTTGTAGTCCGCTGTATAGAAAACTGTAGTTTCCATAGTTTCCCCACAGCAGCAGACGCACATTCATGACGTCCGCTGGCGCATCATAAACACGTCGGATAGTGAAAGTGCAGTCGGATTCTCTAAGCACTGCAGTCTCTTCTCTTAAATCCTTTTGAATTCTCCTATCCACTATCCCTTAACCCCGTGACGTTTCACTCAGAGGTCAAGGAATAGGAGATAGGGTTAGAACTTAGGAGCTAATTTTTGGATTATCGGAACGCAACCCTGTTCGGCCAGGTGATTGGGTGAGGGTGAAAGTTCACAAATGAAAGTGGGCTGATCCCCGGTGGTCGGAACCGTGAGAAGTTGTAACGAACTTCACACGCGCTCCGGTTTAAAGGTAAAGAAAAAGAAGAAAATTGACCACCTCACACATTGTCACCCTTCACTGGCAACTTCCAGAAATCTCTTGGAAGTTAGGACTGATTTGGCAGAGCTGGAATCAAACAATAAATAGAAATAAGAGACATTGAGATAGAAACACCTCAAAAGACGAATTGTCTTTAGATTTTTATAGATTGTGCACTAAAGTGAAAACCTATTTGTTGTTTTACACCTAAAAAAAGAGTCCAACGTTTTGTTTCTATTTTTGTATACGTTATTTTAGTACTCATCATTTAAATTCTGTAACTGACACAACCATGGATAAAATAGAGATTATGTCAAGAACAAAGCCAAAGTAATTGTGGGGTCCCCTAGGGATAAGAGTCAGAATAGCATTGTTGATTGTGTTCATTACATGTGGCGCCTTTCTGGTTGGATGGGGAGTACAATATCATGTAAGACATGGATCCATTAGTAAGGATTGTGTCCATGGTTGAATTATGGGGGGCCTTGTGTAGTGATCACTGATTAACATAATTCACCATGGAACTGTGGGTTGGGGGTATTGTTTCTGCACGGACATATATGTGTTTGACTGTAGGGAGACCAGGGATAGTTGTAACACGGGTCGGTTGTAACACCTTCAATATCTCCAATCACAAACAAGCTAGAGTGATGAAACTCACTCTGCACATGCGCAGTTAGATGGTAAGATCGCTGGAAAAAAAAGGAGCCACGTTTGAATTTCTCGCGTAAGATATCAGCAAAAGTGTGTTTCTGAGGTAAAATATTAACTACAATTATATAATGTATTTTTTGGATACTGTCTTGAGTTCAAATGTCTAGGAATCCAAACTAGTATTATTAGAATCACTGTTTTGTAAGCTACAAATATAACTAGCTAAATATGGGTCAAGCTAGCAACCAGGCAGGTTCACAGGGGGTGGAAGCAAGACTGGTGGTCCTGGGACGGTTGTAACGGGACGGTTGTAACATGGCACATTTACAATGATGGCTCATTTGCTTGAATGATCAATTGTTCATTCAAGCATACAGTTGTATTGTTGGTTGGTGTGCATTGTCCCTGTAAAAATAAACAGAATAAAATACTGTACAGTAGGCCTAAAGTGTGTGTGTGTGTGTTTACAGTATGCCAAATGTCAGAAAGAGGAAGACAGACAGGGGAGTGCCACTTGCTCTGCTGCAGAGGGCCTCAAATGAAGTTGAGAAGGGCAAATCATTCAGGGAAGTGGCAAAGTCCCTGGATATATGCCATGTCACCCTGTACCAGTTCCATACAAAGAGGCTGAGGTTGGAGAGTCAGGGATCACAAACACCCCCAAGAGTAGGCTACTGGACACCAAAGAAGGTGTTCTCAACAGAGCAGGAGATGCTTTTGAGAGACTACCTGATGGAGGCAGCTGATTTATATTATGGTCTCAGCTCAAAGGAGGTAGGTCTACATAATTAAGGTAGTTATTAAGGTTATTAAGTAATTAAGTAACAGTTGAATCCTTCACAGAGCATGCTGTGTGTTTTATCTGTTATTCTGTTCATTGTTTGTTGGAGGATGTGTGAAACCCCATTCAAATCTTGTTGCCTTAGAATTGGACAGCTTTCCCTATTTGTTGTCATGTCGTGTGAAAAAAGGTAACCGTTATTAACATGTTACAACCGTGCCTGGCATGTGCTACAACTGTCCCTGTACACAAGGACAGTTGTAACAGTTGAATTTAAAAAAAAAAATACATTTTCCAACCTGTACTTATTTAATAAAAACATCTTAAATACTTTGTTTCAGTAGCTGACATATTGATAATGTATAATATAGCAAAATGGCTATCCTATTGTAAATGTTTTTTTACTTATTGGGGAAAAGCCCCAAAAGTGTTGCAACTGTCCCTGGTCTCCCCTACTTATTGGGTGCCCTCCTTTCTTCTTTCTCTTTTCTTCCCGGGCTTCAAGCCGACAACATGTGGTTTTCTGCTGCTCAATAAAACGATAGTTACGGCTGTAACGACGGTTCTATGAGTCCCGGATGACCGCCAGAGGCGGTGCTTTAAGCACTGGATATGTCCATTGCGCGCATGCGCAGCTCGAGTACCAATAACAACAAAGTCACCTGTGACCCACGTGACACCGGCTATATCAGCCGGTGTCGTCAGAGGATCTGTTCCCAGAATCTTCTCGCGAGCACACAATAATTCTGAGTGCCAGAGGCGGTGCTTTAAGCACTGGATGACTTATACCAACAATGTCATGAAGAATCCAAGCCCTTGCTCACCACTGGAAGCAGCGGAGCTCGGCAAAAGGACCACACCCAAATAATGGGGAGTGGCGACATTGACCTGATGACAACTGGAGAATGTGCCAGAAGACGCCCACGACGCAGATGGTTTCCAGGGGCACCACCCTCAGGGCAGCCCAAGATGTTGAGATGCTCCTTGTAGAGTGGCATCTCAGCCTGATGGCAGGGGGCGGCCACTGGCCCCGTAAGCCTGTGAGATGGTATCGACAACCCGGTGGGGCAGCCACTGGTTAGAGGGCATAACCTCCTTTAGTGCCACCAGGGCAAAATCAAGAGTTGCTCCTACTGCCGTATACAGGCAGTAGCCTTGATATATGCCCTTTGGGCACTCCCAGGGCACAGCAACTTCGACGTGCCGTACTCCTGAATGTCAAAGCGTGCCAGCTGGGCAGGCTGATTGAAGTGGGTTTGTGGAAGGACCCCGGGCAGGAATGCCACATTTGCCCAAAGGGCAACGCCTGAGAGTCCCACCTCGGGCATGTATTATTTATGAAGAGGACATGCAACTCCCCGACTCGCTTCCCTGAGGCTATGGCAAGCAGAAATGCTGCCTTCGTGGGCAGCCACCTAAGCCCCACCTGGGCCAGGGGCCCGAAGGGAGGAGATGATAGGGCATCCAGCAGTAGGGGAAGGTCCCAAGCCGGAGCCCTCGGGGTGCTAGGGAGTGTTGAGATCATAGTGTGAAGTGAATACTTAAAAACGAAAGTTAATTATAAATCATATATGATCAATCATATTCTTGTATAAACCCATAATGAGAATGCTTCTTGACGGTTTTTGAATATGTATGTATGCTTACAATTTTTTCTGTTGCTATTTAATAACTTTGCGTTTTGAAAAGAGGGTGTTGTGAGTTTTCATAGTATGTTTAATATTTAAAACGAAAGTTAGTTATAATCAAATATAATCAATTATATTTTTGTATAACCCACAATGAAAATGCTTCATATTTTAGGTTTTTCTATAGTTACAGTATAAACAAAACAAAGTGGTTTGTTTAGGTTGAGTGTGTAAGGTCTATGATTTATGGGTGTTTCTGATAAGAGAATAGGCCGTTTTCTCCCTCTCCTGTGACAGCAGTTCACAGGGAGGGGGGCTCCAGGCTTAAGGAGAAACACATTAGAGGCCTCAAAAAGGGGTCAAGTCCTTTTTACACTAACATAGGAAGGTGTGTCTTATGCCATAAGCTATGGAACATATCGGGTCATGTTCAGCCTTGTACATTAGAGGCCATGCCCAGTTTTCCAAATATTGGGTGTAGAGGAGGAGTTTTTTTTTTTGGGGTTTGGATCCAGTTTTTTGAGCATAAAGAGACTGGTTTTTTGAGAGAGCGCGAGAGAGAGGGGGGTATTCCCCTGGTAGACTCTCTCCCGGTAGGCTTTGTCCTTCAGAGCTGGGTTAATAGCTCTCTGTAATGTTCTCTCAAACTTGGTGAATATCTCTGATATTTGTTGGTTGAAAGGCTGAGTGAATTTGGTTTGAATGCTGAGTGAATTTCTTGGTTGGAATGCTGAGTGGAATGACTTGATAGGAGACATGGTTGTGAGATGTGGTTATGATTAGGAACCGCCACCGTGAGGATCTTCCTCCGAAATACCTGCGGGAGATAGGTATGTGTTTGTGGATGTTAGTACCCGCCATCTGTGTCGGATAGGAGTGTGGTTGTGATTAGGAACCGCCACCGTGAGGATCTTCCTCCGAAATACCTGCGGGAGATAGGTGTGTGTTTTTGAATGTTAGTACCCGCCATCTGTGTCGGAAAAAAGGTATGAAACTGATGTGAATTGATTTGGTGAATGAAAAGTTGAATGCGCTTTTTATTGACACCGGTCTTTTTACGAGGAAATACCTCTAAATTCTATCGGGAGATTTTAAAATGACAACTGAATTGGGCAGTTGAAATTAAACATTTTGGTAATAAATGTAAGACTGTGAATTAAAGTTTCATTTGAACATGATCACAGCACCATGTTTTTTAGTATGATTATAATGTTGAAAAGAGAGAAGGTAAAAACCCTGTATTAGTTTGGACCTATTTTTCTTCAAATAAACTGATCCCACCTGTTGGACTGGGATAACTTAAAAGACAACCTGTGCACTCCTCTCCTGCTTCAAAGGTAAGACTGCACCCTGCCACACACACTTAGGTAGGAGCACACTCCATTTACTGATATCAAAATCCTTCGGGATCCCTTAAACAGATTAAAAAAGAGTTGTCTGAATTTAAACAGCAGTTAATTGAACCTAGGTTCTTCGGGGAGTTATAGAGGTGAGATCTTGCTGACGTTGGTGGATCTGAGCCAAGCAGCAAACTTACATAGACTCAATAACTTCGGAAAGGTCAATTAGTAGGTCAGAGTAATTTACCGGAATAAATTATCAGGACCTCTCCGACTCTAAACATGGCGCCCAACGTGGGGCTCTGTGAAAAGTAATACTTTTACAGAGTCAAAATACAAGAACCAAAACGACCTAGTGAAAAAGGTCGATGAGTACAAATCAGCGAAATACAGGCTGAAAGTCTTGTTAAAATACCTACCCCAAATCCTAGAATATATAATTAAACCTAAAAGTGTAGTAATTTAAGTTGATACTATTGCACCGGACTGAGGGTTATATTATATCGGATATTGCTGTCTGTTAAAGAAGCTAAAGTAGGTTCTTCTTCCCCTAGCCAAATTGAGAAACCCCTGTGGTCCCTTTAACACAGGTTTTGGTGACTATTAGTGGAGTCAGCCGTAGGAGCACTGCTCAGTACCTGTCCAATTACTTTGAAACTTATAGGTAGGACTTGACAAAGAGCTGCGGTTTGAACTTTTGCGTTAAAACATAACGTGGGGAAGAGTTAATGGGAGATTTAATAAAGATAAACATAGGTCTGAAGGGTACCTAAGCTGTTGAAAAAACTCGAAGCTCGGTACATAACACTCTTAAATTGAGGTACCCGCATGTACTAGCTGAATCCAGAAAGAGTAACCTAGAACCAAGTGACGGTATAGTCGGACTGTACACCCGGCGGGAGTAATAGCCTAGGAACTTGCATGTGTATAAAAGAGTGAACGTAAACCCTTAAATACATTTTTTTTTTTTAAACAAACAAACAAACAAAACAAAAAAAAATGGCGGACGAGGTTAGAACGCAGTTTTTAATGACTCGGAGCCAACCACACAGGGAGGGATACACAGAAGCAAAATCCGGAGCTTCTGCCCGCCCTGGTCAGCTTAGCCCAGACCCACGGGCGTACCGCGACCAAAATACGTTTCCTGTCAGACTACCGTTTTGGACAGAGAGCAACAAGCAGGTGGTATAATGTCTGAGACCCTATCTCCACCATACAGGGATAACAGCTAAAAAATGCCATTTAGGAGTAGGCCTATCTCATCTACTACTCCTAGAAGAAAACACATTGTTAGACATGATATTCAGGGAAAAGGAATGTTGGAAATAAATAATGTCAAATATGGAAAATCCTAAAACTGGATCAACAAATCATGTTAATGAACCCTGCTAATAGGAAGCTAAAACATGCAGGAGAAATAGCAGTAGCTCTGGCAAAGAGAATAGGTCCTATCATGCAAGCACAGAGTGATAATATGATAAGGACTATTAAACTGTCAGAAGGCAATGTGGTGATCAGATGACCCACAAATACCGGTTGTTTTGAATGTACTTTTAAGAAAAAAAACCTATGTGGGAACTATCAGCAGATAGCCCCAACAATATCTTCAAAACTAATATGAGAGTTTTTGCGAAGCTAAAGCTCAAATACTTTACCAAAATCAACTAAACTATTTACTTTTGACCCCTTTTTGGGAATGGGATTTTCCGTTACACAATAGAAGACTCAATTCAAGCCTTAAAGAACGCTTTAAAGACAAGTCAGGGAGAGTAACATGTGGTGCTATTTTGCTCATGAAGGAGAATACACTTTTGGGAGAAAAAAAATCTCCTCTTTTCTCTGCTCCTGAGGTGCTGCAGAAACACGCAGCACACGGGGTCAGAGACAGGCGTGACCTCTGGAGGGGAAGAAAATTTGAGCAGACCACGAAAGACCATTAAAAGTTTTATGGCCTCAGCACAGAGGAAGATCTGGAGATTTTAAGGAACTCTCCCAAAGCAGGCTACCCATCCCCCACCCCAGCACATGGGGAAGAGTTCCTCTCACCAATGAACAAATCAACTCTTAACCAAGTCGGATCTAAAATAGACATAGCTCCAGTTGTTAAGAAAAGAGGGAGATTCAAAATTGTTATCTTAACACCAGAACAATAATATCAATATCAAAAATAAAAGAGTATGTTGAGACCAATTCTCAGAAACTAACAATGCGAGATATGAAGAAAGCTTGAGAAGTTCATCTAGCCACGAATGATTTAGGAGGAGGTGTGGAGATAAGGAACCAGGGTGATAGAAAATCTGTGTTATTCATGTCTATGACTTGATCAGGAACAGAGGAAGAATTCTCTCCTGAAGAGAAGCATCTTGCACTTGCATTAAAAATGTATCCAGCCCTGAGGGAAATGTCTCAAGGTACCAAAATGTGCATATACACTCTTTATTTTTCAATATCTGAAGCTACTAAACAAACTGTTCAGGGAGCAAAAACAATGATGAGTAGATGGGGAAAATGGAAGATGATGATGTCTGATCCAGATGTGGGGTGTAGAGGACCTCAGGAAGTAAGCCACAAAGGGAAATAATGACACCTTACAGGAAACCGCTGCTCTAAAATTAACACTGTTGACAGAGGGGAGTTTGCGAAAAGGTGACCAAGCAGCCATTTGGGCCTTTATAATGAAAACGAATTCAGGTGAAGTACGTTGCAAGCAAAAGGGTGCAATACCAGGTACAGACTGCTGAGGAAAAGGTCATTTGTTGAGGGACTTCTTTTTGCTAAAAAAGGTAAAATAGCACACATCCGTATTGTTACTGATAGTGATTATTATTAAAAAGCGGGTAAAGAAGAGCTTAATAATTGGGAACAAAGGCAGTTCAAAAATGTGAAAGGTGAAGCGCTGACACATGCCCATCTATTGAGGGTCTTATTGCAGAGTTAAAGGCAGGCATGTAAAATGGAATCATGTCCGTAGCCATACATATAAGATATCATTTGACTATCAGGGTAATAGAGAAGTGTTACCTTGCTTAAAGCACGGGACGAGTTAACCACCTGACTGCCATATTCCCTAGAATATGGAAAAAGGGTGGAAGCATTCACGTACCACCTGAAGAAGCTCCTTAGGTTGTGCGTGAATTACACAGCAGTTTAGGCCATGTGGGCCTATTTCAGATGAGAAAATATTGTCTCCACAATAAAATCCTCTTACCAAAACTGCGATTGCACTTACAACACACATGGTCAACATGTCTTCAATGTGTAGAGGTGGATGGGTTCAAGAAAGTTCATCCTGAGCATCTTAAAATAATAGAGGAAGAACCACTAACTATTTTTAGTGCTGACATAGCAGGTCCTTTTCTGACCTGCACTCCCAGTGGGAATAAGGATTTCCTAGTGACCTTTGAAAAATGAAGGGAGTCATAAACATGTTTATCCTCTGACCAGAGCAACTGGAACACAGTGTCTGCTAAAATGGTGGAACATATAAGTATTTTTCCTAAAACTGAGAAAATAGGAATGGATAATGCCACTCGTTTTAAAAATGAGAAAGTGTTGTCACCCTTGCAGGATAAAGGGAATCACACCTATCTGGTCTTTACCATATAAGTATCAGGCATTAGAGCAGCCAAAGAGTGGAGTATAAAAAAACTGTAAAACAAATTGGGACATTCCAATCAATTTGACAAGGCTGAATATATTCCTATATGTATGGAAAAGCTACCTAGGGCAAAGGTCAGGTCATATCTAACTATCACACCTTTTCCTTTTAAGTTCAGAAATCGTGTATGGGTGACCAGAAAGGGGCGAAGTCCAGAGAAGGGTTAGCTTAAAACTAAATCAGAAGGTTTGGATACAGTGAAGTCAATTTCTGGGAACATAGTTTCACTCCAGAAGAGAGGACCGGTTCACCCGAGCCAACTGAGTTTAGAATCCAGATAGGAATATGACTGCGGCCTACCCATCCACTCTTGATGCGATCAGTCTCACATCACATGACATGTTTTGCACACACACGTGGCAGTTAATGTGATTCTTCCACAGGAGAGGATGGCTTTTTGTGGGATCTCCCCGCAATAAGTTAGAATTTGTCTTGGTAAATTCTGTACCAAGGGATATTCGATAGAGCAAAAGAGGGAATTTAAATCTGAGTAACAAGCAATAGCTCCAATGCAAATGATTTAGCAGTAGAACTGTTAGAATCTATAGTGAATTATGCAAAGAAAGATGGCAAGACGAAACTCTGTCTATTAGCATATGGATCATTAGAGCTTGAATGGAGAATACCTCAGTATCAAAGAGGAAATGGAAAATAACCTTTATATTATTTTTCTCATTGTTTTTTAACTTTACACTATTAGTTTTCTTTTCAGTTATTTTTAATTGTTATACGCTTACACCCTAAAAGAGTATTCATTTAAAATTAGATTTTTTTTTGAGCACATCTCTTCTTCTTTTTTGCTGGTTCTCACACAGCATGAAGGTGTAGGGCTGTCAGGTCGTTAAACTGATAAGAGTAAATTATGGCCCAGTGCTTTCTGCCATTAGAGGCCAACTGAGTAAGAGGAGAAACAATCACCTTGCTGTATATACAAATTCCAGAGCAATATGGAATACATGACGCCCTTGAGAAAACCCTTGGGGATGTTTTTATTTGAACTGAAACAACTTTTTATGAATCAGAGAAATGATTTAAACTTGATTTGAGCTATATTGTTGAGATTAATACCTCAGCAATCTACCAAGAGGATTTGAACCTGCCTAGCGGGGAAACTTCAGTCACAGTGCCTCAAGCGAAGCCAAGTCCTGGACCCAGGAAACCTGTGCAGCATGGATCAGCGGCTGAGTCACCTGTACCCCTGTGGAGGATGAAGTTTCTTCCAGCTCTGTGGGACAGGCTGCATCTCTACCCGCTGAGCCACTCCGATCGCAGTGGATTTCCCAGAAAAGGATGACGACTACCTGATAACTGCATGGTCAGATATCAGACGCCAGGTAGCAGCAACCCTACCTACCCCCTGCCACTGGTCCACTTCACCATCTCCAACCCGGCGACTTCGTGCTGGTCAAGGACTTCCGGAGAAAGAGCTGGAAATCCAACCGTTGGCAAGGTCCCTACAAGGTGCTCCTCATCACCCAGACAGCGGTCAAGGTCACAGAGAGAGCCACGTGGGTCCATGTCAACCACTGCAAGGTCGTAATCACAGGCCAGGAGAGGCGGTAGAAACAGACGACAACAAGTGACGTGTCCTAGTCACCAACGGAATACGACAACAAGTGACGTGTCCTAGTCACTACCAGCACCACACTGACACCAGATACACCTAATCTCACACTGCACACACAGGATGTCATGAGCGAGTGCCAGCTAAGCTGTTTCATATGCCTCTGGTTCCTCGTTTGTGCTATCATTGTGTGGGGACTCATTGACCTTGTCACAAAGTCATGAGCGATTATTGACGAGGTCTAAAAAATCCATAACAAATGTCGACCGAGTTATCTGGCCTTTCGTTTGGAGATGTCGTCCAGCGAAAAACTGCAACCCCTCTATGGTCAGGGTCAAGGATTTACATCAGATAGCAACATGGATTTAGGAGTCTACACTGGAACAACAGATGGGCCCCTCGCCCAAGGACATTCCTGTGCGGTACTATGTTTTCGGTGTTGGCCACCGCAGGAGCAACGGAGTGCACCCTTATTTCAGTTACTGAAGAACTTTTCATGTTATTTTGATGCTTGAAGTTTTTCGAATATATGCTTACAATTTTTTCTGTTGCTATTTGATAACTTTGCGTTTTGTAGAGAGGGTGTTGAGATCATAGTATGAAGTGAATACTTAAAAACGAAAGTTAATTATAAATCATATATGATCAATCATATTCTTGTATAAACCCATAATGAGAATGCTTCTTGACGGTTTTTGAATATGTATGTATGCTTACAATTTTTTCTGTTGCTATTTGATAACTTTGCGTTTTGAAAAGAGGGTGTTGTGAGTTTTCATAGTATGTTTAATATTTAAAACGAAAGTTAGTTATAATCAAATATAATCACAATGAAAATGCTTCATATTTTAGGTTTTTCTATAGTTACAGTATAAACAAAACAAAGTGGTTTGTTTAGGTTGAGTGTGTAAGGTCTATGATTTATGGGTGTCTCTGATAGTAGGCCGTTTTCTCCCTCTCCTGTGACAGCAGTTCACAGGGAGGGGGGCTCCAGGCTTAAGGAGAAACACATTAGAGGCCTCAAAAAGGGGTCAAGTACTTTTTACACTAACATAGGAAGGTGTGTCTTATGCCATAAGCTATGGAACATGTCGGGTCATGTTCAGCCTTGTACATTAGAGGCCATGCCCAGTTTTCCAAAATAGGGTGTAGAGGAGGAGTTTGTTTTTTTGGGGTTTGGATCCGGTTTTTTGAGCATAAAGAGACTGGTTTTTTGAGAGAGCGTGAGAGAGAGGGGGGTTTCCCCTGGTAGACTCTCTCCCGGTAGGCTTTGTCCTTCAGAGCTGGGTTAATAGCTCTCGGTAATGTTCTCTCAAACTTGGTGAATATCTCTGATATTTGTTGGTTGAAAGGCTGAGTGAATTTGGTTTGAATGCTGAGTGAATTTCTTTGAATGCTGAGTGAATTTCTTGGTTGGAATGCTGAGTGGAATGACTTGATGGGAGACATGGTTGTGAGATGTGGTTGTGATTAGGAACCGCCACCGTGAGGATCTTCCTCCGAAATACCTGCGGGAGATAGGTGTGTGTTTTTGAATGTTAGTACCCGCCATCTGTGTCGGAAAAAAGGTATGAAACTGATGTGAATTGATTTGGTGAATGAAAAGTTGAATGCGCTTTTTATTGACACCGGTCTTTTTACGAGGAAATACCTCTAAATTCTATCGGGAGATTTTAAAATGACAACTGAATTGGGCAGTTGAAATTAAACATTTTGGTAATAAATGTAAGGTTAAGGTTAAGGTGAAAACCACCCAAGGGACGGAAGTACAGACCGCCCAGTAACTGAGCTGCTGCTGGGAAAGCAGCCGACGACCGCCCCCGGGATTTCAGGGCCCAGCCCCCCGGCCCCTGGAGCCTCTTGGGGGGCGCCGGTAAGGCTCTGGGGTACGAGGCCGCCTGGAAGGCGGGCAACCTGGGGCACGAAAGTCATTGGGAGGCGGTTGAGTGGGCCGCTAAGACCTCTGCAGACCACCCCTGTAATCCGGCGGCTGAGTGCGGTTGCTAGAGTGGCCCCTGGGCCTGCTGGGAGTGGGCACAGGTCTGCGAAGACCCGAGAGCTGCTGCCTGGTCTGCCTAGCTTGGGCGGCACGCTCCAGTGCCTCCAGGGTAGCTGACCTAAACAGCTCCCCTGGCTCGACTGGTACGCTACGGAGGACTCTCCTACATGCCTCCGTTAGTGGTGACTGGGCCAGCAAAACCTGGCGACAAGTCTGTACCAGCGACAAGGCGTCCTCATACAGAGGTGCGTCAACCGAAGGAGGTGCGTCAGCCGAAGGAGGTGCGCCAACCGAAGGAGGGGCGTCAACCGAAGGGGGGGAGGGGGGGGGACAGGCGGCCCGCAAGCAGCCCCTACACCGGGCCCAGGCTGAAGGGCCAAGAGGCGACTTCATCATGCCCCTATCGGCAGCTAGCCGATCCACTTTAGAGGACAGCCTGTTTCTAGTCCTTCTATTGGGGAGAGCACACATAGCCATCGCTCCCTCAAGTCGCCGGGAACGGCCGAATTGATCTGGAGGAGGATGTGACAAGTAGAGGTGTCTGTTGGCTGCTGCCAGACGTTCCACCTCAGTGATTCTAGCCACTCTGAGCGCCCGAGGCATGCAGCTACAGCTCATGCAGGCGTTTACCGTGAGAACCTCCCTCAGATGCTCACATTTTGTCCCCACTGACCGCCAGAGGCGGCCGAGGCAGGAGGGGCAGCGGTCGTGGCCGTCCTCGGGCTCAAGAAAAGCCATACAGGCGCTACATGAATGAGCCATTCTGTAGGTAGCCAGATGCAGCGTAGCCGGGAGCGGGTGCGGGAACACAGCCTTCACCAGCTACCTGCCTAATGGAAAGAGGAGAGCGTTGCTGCTACTCGCCGAACAGAAAGAGGGATGTAATTACACCCACGTTACCGGCAGAGGGAGCGGGAGCGAGAGCACTGCCTTCACCTGGCTGGATTAATAAACATGGCAGTTCAGCGTCTACCAGGAGCGGGGGCGAGAACACTGCCTTCACTGGTTGAGTTCGAGACGAATGCCAGATGCAGCGTAACCGGGAGCGGGTGCGGGAACACAGCCTTCACCAGCTACCCGCTTAACAGAAAAACAAGGCAGTTCCGCATCTACCAGGAGCAGGGGCGAAAACACTGCCTTCACTGGTTGAGTTAGAGACGAATGCCAGATGCAGCGTAACCGGGAGCGGGTGCGGGAACACAGCCTTCACCGGCTACCTGCTGAACGGGAAGAGTAGAGCGGTGCTACTACTCGCCGAACAGAAAGAGGGATGTAGCTACATCCGCATTTCAGTCAGACAACTCACGTGTTCCTTTAACATATTTATTAGAAGCAGCATATAGTTGAGTTTGACGACTAGGCTCGGGCCTCATCACTCCATAGATATACATAGCACGATGAGTGATGATCAAATAACTAACCCCCGAGCCTACAGGTGGAAGCTGGGGTGGAAGCTGGGGTGGTGGTGGGGCAGGCAAGCAGCAGCGACGTAGAGGTAGCTGTGGCAATAGCAGCAGCAAGCAATGCATGGAGAGAGATCTGGCAGGTTAAATAGAGCGGCCTATTAAGGAGACTCTGTTTGGTTGGTTGTAGAGTGGCAAGGGGCGTTATGTATGAATGCAGCATAAGTGCTCGAGTTGACTGCCTGAACTAGCTCGCAGGCTTCGCCTCATTTCAGTCAGACAACTCACGTGTTCCTTTAACATGTTTATTAGAAGCAGCATATAGTTGAGTTTGGCGACTAGGCTCGGGCATCATCACTCCATAGATATACATAGCACGATGAGTGATGATTAAATAACTAACCCCCAAAACTGCGTGGAGATTAGATACTATCCCCCAAAACTGTGTAGCCCGAGCCTGACACTGGTGATGTAAGACTGATAAGTAGAGGGCCTGGCGAGCTGCCATGTGGCCATTCCTCCTAAGCACAGCGGCTTTAAGGGGAATATACTACTAAGTGAGACTGCTATGTGTAGGCCTGAGGAATAGCCCAGAGCCGATTCTTCCCTGAGCACAGCGGCTTTGAGAGGAATATACTACCTATATATGCTACCTAATGAAACTGCTATGTGAAGGCCCGGGAACAGCCTGAAAAGCCATCCCCCTTAAGCACCGTGGCTTTGAGGGGAATATACTACCTAGTGACTGCTATGTGAAGGCCCGAGAACAGCCCGAAAAGCCATCCCCCTTAAGCACCACGACTTTAAGGGGAATATACTACCTAGTGACTGCTATGTGAAGGCCCGGGAACAGCCCGAAAAGCCATCCCCCTTAAGCACCACGGCTTTGAGGGGAATATACTACCTAGAGAGACTGCTATGTGTAGGCCTGGAAGTGACCAGTGCCGACCCCCCCAGCACCGCGGCTTTGAGGGGAATATACTACCTATCAAGACTGCTGTGTCTAGGTCTTTGAGGCAGCGACAATGAGCTTTCCCCCCCAAGCATGCAGCTATGAGGGGAATATACTATAATGAAATAAATATAATCTAACCCAGCAACCACCTGGTATGCAATAACAGAATTCTACAGATATACATCTTTGAACGTTACTCATCATCGAGTAGTGCAAGACCTCATGGTTGTTTGTGCTGCAAGGATCTCATTCATGTGAGGCATGATATAGCGCTGGTGGGCAGAAGATGACCAACGGCCCAGGATACTCAGGGTTGAGGTAGGCGGATATAGAGCTGCGGTTGTGGCTGTGCAGATTCTTAAACAGTGGGAATAGCGATCTGGGGGCAGGTCACAGTTTAGGCAGAGATCACGCAGCTTGGAGGAGAACCCTCGTCGTTGGGTTTGCAGCCATCGAATAAACATGGGTGCCGACCCATGTGTCAGAGGGCAATGATGCGAGAAGTTCAGCATGGAAGATAAAGGACAAAGAAAACAGTGTTAGTTTTAGCAATGATTATTCGGGTTCCTTGACTCCCCAAACAGAAATGTCAGACATTGAATGTTTCAAAAAAGTGTGTATATTTGATCTCCAAAGTTAATTCAGTAAAGGAGAGATTATGCTGAGGATTAAAAGGTGAGAGGTCTGTGTATATTCGCCACCTGAGAAACCAATAGAAAGCTGTAACAACTGCATCTGACGTTTATCAATGTATAGTGAAACCCCTTTTCCTGAACTTATACATGAACCTTTGCACAGGTGCAAAGTTAAGAGGCAGTCTTTATCATTGCGTGGAGGACGTGCCTTCTTAAGGCCCTTGAGGAGCAAATTAATTAACTCTAGCGTGGCTTAATACTTAGCACTTGAAGATTGCAGGATTCGAATGAAAATACAATTAATGCATGAACAACTATTATATCTATTGCATAAGTACACAGAGGAGGTTGGGACAGAAGAAGATAAAGTACCAAGCTGAATTGTATGCTTTGAATCATGCTCTTGGTTGGAGGCAGAATATGGGAAATCCTTGAGGGGCTTGACGTGTAGATCCAGAGTAATTTGGTTGAACGAAGGGCATGGCAAGCTGGTGGGGCAAACCACTCATTGTGAAATCCCCCGAACCAGCAGAAGGCGCAGCATCTGTAAGTAACTAGAGAGGATCTGAGGACACCGCAAGGTCATTATAAAAGAATGAACATAACCTTCCACTCGTCGCAGAGGGGCTAAGGACCAAAGATCTGAGCAATAGCCATCTCTAAGATTGCATTCATGCCGAATAGTCCGCGTCTTTACACCAGACGCAAGTGTATTACATCGTTTCATTTGCAGAAGGTTGGGTTTGCGTTCACCCAGGCGACCTCAAACAGACTATGAACTGTAAACTAAAGTCATTGTACGGAGATGCTTTTTCAACAATTGGCGGGACATTAAGCGGATAAAATGCAGATCCCAGCAATTCTACAGTAGCCTGCATCATGGAGCATTGTCAGGTTATTTTCATACTGCTGTTAATCTGGAGAGTGCATCAACAGACTCTGCGACCGGCACATAGGATTATAAATCGGACAACGTGCATTAAAAACATTATAACACATAGACGTTATGCAGTGAGGAGGTTTCACCGATGACAGGTGGCTCTGATGAGATTGTACCACTGCCTTTTCTCTGTACACAGGGGACCAGTGAGGTAAGCAGTCACCAGAATGAATGCATGACCCTATAGGTTACTGGATGTTGCACACAGCATAGATAGCAAAACAAGCGATGACGCACAAATAGTTGTTTCCCATGTTTTGATGCGGACTACGTCACACCAGCAATGAACCTCTCGAGAGTTTTACTAGCGAGCGACCCGAGGCCACCTCTTTTAGGCGGAGCAGAGGTATCGGACTGCTTCCACACCAATCCAACGAACCGCATCAAGGGGTTAACGCTACAGGGGTTAGTACTAACCAAGCAGGTGTGAACGTGACCTAAGACTATGGTGCCTTAAGGTTTGAACAGAAAGGCTAGCGCTTGTCCCTTATAAATATAAAACAATATAAAACATCTCTTTTAGAGAGACTACGAGTGGGAGACCATAATTGAAGGCAGTAATCAGTATTGAATGTATTACAAGTCTAATATGTAGTATAACATAGAGCACTTTGAACATTTGGAAAGGCGCTAAATAAATAACATTAATTGTAATGATGGCTGTTCTGATGGCAGTGAAGCTTGCATCAGCACACTATCGAGAATGATACCGATAATTCTAGACGTGTGGAAGGGCTTCCAGTTCCTGTTCTGAAAGAGGTAGGCCTAGCTGTTGAAAAGTTTTATCTGGGAAAGTTAACAACTAGGAAATGGTTAAAAGATGGACACCAAGGGGTGCTTACAGGTGTTGCAGAGAATCCAGCATAATGCTTCTGATGAGGTGTCAAAGAAACGTGGGCTACTATGGAAACCAAATGCACATTTGATTGTAAAACCTTAAAATATATATGCCACAGAAGGCATACGGGATGTCTGCTTTCCCTGCCATGTCATCTACAGAGCAAAGAAACGGGAACAATCTTTAGTAGTTCATTATACTCTTAACAGAATAATCGTGAGGAACTAACGGCTCAATAAAGAAACGTTGCTAGAATAATTCCTCCTAGCACTAGGCTAGGGGCCTGTCGTGTTTTTAAACGTTTAAATAGCAGCACGTGTAATACTCCTGGCTCCTTCAGTGCAAACTTCAGTCTTGAGTGCAGGTTTCAACAGACATGGGTCCCTGGGAGCCAGCATAACCTGCTAAGAAACCTTGATTTAAGCCTGTGATAAGGTCATTTGACGAACATCTGTGATTAGAAAGAGCTTGGAAACGATTTGCAGCATGAAGCCTCCTAAGGCACACCCAGCGAGGGGCAGATATTGCAGGTAGAGCTTAATTCCTGTGAGGAAAAACTCTTCTTTGGTAGGTGATTAAATGTACATGGCCGCTTGGCAGAGAATGATTCATGGTATTCATAGAAAAGACACTGTAGGAGATTGAAGTCTAAAATGATGGTCAAAAATGTATCGAACTTCCCTTCATATTCACGTGATGGAAATTATTAATTTATTTCCGTTTTTAATTTCATTGATTTATAGTAGGCCTAGTATACATACTTATACACATACAACTTCTGTATAATTGCCTCACATATGACTTACTGCAGGCCAAATATTTCCATAATAAAACATTGCTTATGCAGAATAGTATTATATACCTGCCAAGATGCGATTCCTAAGGAACTGCTGCTACAAGGGCCGGAAACAAGAACTCGTGGCTGGATCTGGGACTCCAATTCACAGAATCCTCGGGAGTGTGACGTCAGCGGCACAAAGTGGTTGAATGTGGAAGTAGAAACATTTGTTTACATTGCAGGTAGAGGAAATCGAGTTTGTTCACGGGAATATATCGTGCAATTAAAGGCTTCAAGCGCTGATTTTACTTTGAGAAGGTAGGACAGGATGGCAGGTACTTTGGGAATGCCGGAGTCAGCTTGCTCCTGCCTTTTTTGGTGTTTAAATACCCACCGACCGAGAGACAGTGCGACTCTTAGCTGACACACAAGAGAGGGGTTGTTACCGGAGCTGGCGTAGAACTCGGGACTTCCTCTGGCCCAAAGGATATTAAAAGTTACTCCAGATGAGGACGGAAGGGACACCTGAATGTGTGTCGTGCGGGAGCTGTGGCTCGTTCCAGCGGCGTCTGAACCATGCTCTGAGCTAGCCTGTGTTTCGGGAATGAGGCATTTCTTACGGCTTCTTGCGTATGATGATTCGGTTCCAGAGTCGGAGATTGCAATAGACATTTGCAAGGACAGCACCGGCAGGCAAGCAGCAGCAACATGAAACACAGCAGCAGGAACATGAACGCAGCAGGCAAGCAGCAGCGACGTAGAGGTAGCTGCGGCAATAGCAGCAGCAAGCAATGCATGGAGAGAGATCTGGCAGGTTAAATAGAGCGGCCTATTAAGGAGACTCTGTTTGGTTGGTTGTAGAGTGGCAAGGGGCGTTATGTATGAATGCAGCATAAGTGCTCGAGTTGACTGCCTGAACTAGCTCGCAGGCTTCGCCTCATTACCGGTAGAGGGAGCGGGAGCGAGAGCACTGCCTTCACCTAGCTGGGTAAAATAAATAAGCTTAACAGTACACGCAAGACGTTAGCCGAGCGGCTGACGATCAAGCGAGATCAAGTCAAATAACACACATGTTTAAGACCAGATAACTAGCTTCTAGAGAAGAGAACAGCACAGAGCCGTAGTTACAGCAGTAACCATGGCCAGTGCTCACACGGCATACCGTAGTTACAGTAGTAACTATGGCCAGTACTTACACCGCTTAGAACCGTAGTTACAGTCGTAACTATGGCCAGAACTTACACAGCATAGAGCCGTAGTTACAGTAGTAACTCTGGCCAGTACTTGCACGGCTTGGAACTGTAGTTACAGTAGTAACTATGGCCAGTACTTACATGGCTTAGAACCGTAGTTACAATAGTAACTATGGCCAGTACTTACGCAGCATAGAGCCGTAGTTACAGTAGTAACTCTGACCAGTACTTGCACGGCTTGGAACCGTAGTTACAGTAGTAACTATGGCCAGTACTTACGGCTGAAAACCGTAGTTACAGTAGTAACTATGGCCAGTACTTACACAGCATAGAGCCGTAGTTACGGTACTGACTATGGCCAGTACTTACACGGCTTGGAACCGTAGTTACAGTAGTAATTATGGCCAGTACTTACGGCTTAGAACCTTAGTTACAGTAGTAACTGTGGCCGGTGCCTAAAAGTGTCAGCCAAACGGCTGCCCACTAGATAATATAATATTGGGAGGATGAAATCCTCCTTAATGGCCACACATGCAGAGCACACAGCACACACAGTGAAGATTGTTCTCTGCATATCGTCCTAGTGCTAGGAGTCTAGTACTAGGAGCAGTAAATACAACGATATAGCGCTACTGCAACCATACCATGCGTTTCCCGGGAGCGAGAGCACTGCCCTCACCGGCTGAGTTAAATAATGAAGCTTAACAGTACATGCAAGGTGTTAGCCAAGCGGCTACTGCTAACAATCAAGCAACCAAGTCAGAACACAATGTTAAGACCAGATAATTAGCTTCTAAGAAAGAGAACAGCCCGCATAGAACCGTAGGCCATGGTTACAGTAGTAACCGCACATGCAGAGCACACAGCACCCGCAGTGAAGATGTTCTCTGCATATCATCCTAGTGCTAGGAGTCTAGTACTAGGAGCAGTAATACAACGCTCTAGCGCTACTGCAATCAAACCCTATGTACCGGGAGCGGGAGCACTGCCCTCACCGGCTGAGTTAATAGTTAAGCTTAACAGCAAGGTGTTAGCCAAGCGGCTGCTGCTAACAATCAAGCGACCAAGTCAGAACACAAATGTTAAGACCAGATAATAGCTTCTAAGAAATAGAAAGTACTTACATTACTCTCTGCATTTAAACGAAAAACGGGTTTAAAATATGACACTGGGCTTTCCATACTAAATTGAATGAGGGACACAGCCAAAGCTGGGACTCAAATGCAAATGATAGCTCGGGCACAACGCCACAAGCAGAACTTTCGAAAGAGCATAAGGGCAACTTTATGGGAGAGGAAGCGGGAACACTGTCGTCACCAGAAAGTCTAAGCCAAACAAAAAATAAGACAGCAATCAGGACAACTTGGCTGGGAGAGGGTGCGGGGACACAGCCATCACCAGCAACAAGCTGACACCAACCTGTCTGTCGAGGCTCTGCACAGCCGGCCACAGCTCCTGGAGGACGCGTTAACGACCCGTAGCTCCGACTGTCAGTCGCGAAGCTGCACGCGGCCAGCTGCTTGCAGAGCAATCCCTCAGATCAAACGTTCAAACCTGAACGCTGTAGGCTACAAAAATGTAGCCACGGCAGAGTCCTGCATCGGGTCGGGTACCCGCGGGTACCCGACGGGTGACCCGCAAAAAAGGTGATTCGCGGGTGGTATTTTTTCAAACGCTTTTTTCCGGGTTCGGTTCTGGGTAAAACAAAGATGATGCGGGTCGGGTCGCGGGTATTGCATAATAAATATATTAAAATAATAATAAATTAGTTTAATGTTTAAAATCCTCAGACCTCTCCCCCGCGGGACCTGTTGGAGATTTAAAGGGATAACTGGTCCGCTTTTCAAATCTCCGCGCGTTCCTATGAAGCTGGTTATAATACAGGAAGGAATCCATATCTACAAAGTAACCGTTAACAATAATCTACTTTAATGGCAATATGACAATGCAATACAATCATTACAATACAACATGATATATTACAGTTATATTGCAATGCTTAAGGAGTAATGCCGGCTTACTCCTGCTCTAGTCCGCATACTACAGAGCTACTTTCACCCGAGGGCAGCATGTGAAGAAGAGGCCGAACGCCAGGGATCCACCGGATATATACCAGAGTAAGAAGGAGGGGTTTGGTGTTAGGTCAGCTGGTCATCTGTTCAGGTCCTCTCATTGGGAGACGCAACGCAGCAGGAAACGCAGCAGGAAACCACACAGGCTCACTTTACAACAAAAGGTCTCAAGGCCTGCATACCTACACCTCCCCCACAGAGCCATAAAACCCTGTTTACTCCAACCAGCCCAGAATGTTTATAGCCATTTGTAGTCCTTACATTTATGAAAGGATAAAACAGAGAAATCAATATAAAACACAAACACAGGTATTGTTTGAACAGTATTCACTTAACTGCTACTGTTGATAAGCACCAGAGAAACCCAAGGGACCTCTCTTAACATCACAACCACTGTAGCTCGTTCTAAGTTGAATGCAAATCAGGACATGCTCTCACCTTCCCCCATCTTCCTTTGTCCTCAAAAACACATGTCAACAGGCCCCAAATGCAGCTCACAGTTTTACCCAAATTATTCCCATTTTAAGCTTATCCATAGTTTGCTAACATGAATAAATACAAATATAACTCTACAGACCGCGCATAATCATAACCTCTGCAGCGCATCAATCTGCTGCTGTGCGCGCCACATTCGAAATGGCTGAGGTGAAGCTCTCTAGCGGAGAATACAGCATTTTCAATAACACTTCCTCAAGAGCGAAATCCAACGTCTGGGAGGCTTTTTGTGTCATCCTAGATGGAGGAAATAACCAACATCCCACGCTTTCTGAGACAAATATGAAACTGTGTGTGTTAATAATTGCACGTTTTCACTGCTCATAGGCTATGCGGGTTCGGGTCGGGTTGCGGATCTTGTGCCGACGGGTCGGGTCGGGTTGCGGAACTAATTGGCAATATGTGCGGGTAGCGGGGCGGGTTCGGTATTGCACGTCGCGGGTGCGGGGCGGGAGCGGGTCTTGAAAATCAGACCCGTGCAGGACTCTGAGCCACGGTACCCTCGCACAGCGAGAAGATGAAAGGAACAGATCCTCTGACGACACCTGATATAGCCGGTGTCACGTGGGTCACAGCTGACTTTGTTGTTATTGGTACTCGAGCTGCGCATGCGCGCGATGGACATATCCAGTGCTTAAAGCACCGCCTCTGGCGGTCAGTAGGGACGAAATAGAACCAAATTTGCACCTTCGATGCACCGCCTCCGACTCCTTTCTCTCGGCACTACACTATTCAAATGTTTTTAACTTGAATTGTTACATTTTTATTCCACATAGGTACATTCGGAGCAAAACAATTCAGATACATGATTTTCAAAGTAATTATTTTCAAATCTCTTGTTTGCTTCCATAGTGCTGAGGGTGCTGCAGCACCCCCTGATGGAGGACATGGAATCTGCACGTCCACAAGATTAAATGGAAATATAATACAAATATAATGCAAAAAAAACAAATTTTCGGCCTTGATGTTCACATTCATAATTAAGTAAAGATAACACCCTTTTCACCCCGGTTACATTTTCCATTTGCCCTGAATATGAGGTAAAGGACTCTGAGTGTTTAGATAGTCCACTTTATTCTAAGTTATCTCAGTGTGTCTCAAACGGTTTTATCACAAATTATGTAAACAAATATTTCCAAGGCAGACCTTTATAATTATTAGGATAAATAAAAACAGGTTTGAAATCATTCCAATGTATACTATAGGACAGTAAACCAACAATATCCTTTAAAACTAGAGAGATTAAAACATATGGATAAATAATTAAATGTTAACTGGTAAAATAAGATATAAATGAACCAGCAAAAATCTTGCCTAGGACAGCAAATTGGTCAGAACCGGCCCTGGTGTCATCCCCACAGTACCCCCCATTTGAAACATGTTCCCACGGCTATGTAACGAAGCTTACATTATACAAATGTAGTGCAGACTGTTTAGCTTATTATCAGGTAAACAGAGACACACACACACAATTTAAATAAGAGTTTTTAAATTAAATTATTGGTTTAGAATAACCATCTTAAAGTAAATAACAATAAACAATAGCCTTTAACCCTGTAAGGCCCCCGGTTGTAATTTTACAACATTACTTTAAGCTATCCCAAAAAGTCAGTAAATGTTTTGGTTTTTTAAAAGACTACATTTACATAGTCAAACGGTCCTTTTGTTCAGCCTCACAATGCTATTGGGTAGTAAATGTGTTATAGGTCCTGCCCTCAGGCCATACACGCCAGGGATTTTGGGCCCCATGGAAATATATCACATTGGGCCCCACCACTAGGCCCAGGCCATGCCAACCAAGCACAATTGCTGTAACCACACCTCCAGAAACCAACCCACTCATTTATGCTTTAAATAACGCTACCTGTACAGGCTTGCATCTATCTTGTAGTCCAATACTAACTGCACAATATTTACTGACACTGAGCTGTGAAAATATAACACTGTGCAGACGTGCAACATTCTGCTGCAGTAGAATTCACTATTTGATATAAGACTAACATTCCTGACAATAGATCTCAATAGTAATCTTTTATAGTGTAAATGCCTTTTTAATAATAGCATTTTTGAATGGAACATTCTCAACATGAATGCATAAATCAAAATAAATATAACTTCAATATGTGGGAAAATACTGTGTATGAAATGTATAATTGAAATGAGATGTTAGCTTTTTGTTTTGATATATATATATATATATATATTAGGGCCGGGACTCGATTAAAAAAAGTAATCTAATTAATTAGAGGCTTTGTAATTAATTAATCAAAATTAATCGCATTTTTAATCACATATAAATATTTGACCTGAGAACAGTGAGAAGCAATTTTTTTCACATGGATTTTAGTATACCATTAGGCGCATTCACACCGCAGTACTTTTCCCACAAAGGTTCATGAGAACTTAGTTCATGAGAACTCTTTGAACCTGGGGGTGGATTAGGCAAATGAAGCCGCTGACGTCACTTCTTCTGCTTTGGGTTTACTGGCAGGCCGCAAACCACTTCACGGCGTCCCAGCAGCTTCTACTGAAGCCTTCCGAGTAAATCGACAGAACGCCGACACCTCCTCATCTCCACCGCTCCCATGTTTTATTTTGTTTTGCCATAAATTAGTCTCTTTGCGTTTCTGCGCTGGGCTAATGCTAATGCTAATGCGAGGATAATAAAATTCACAAAACTTTTTGGGAGTTTTACGGGGCGTGGTTTGCAATCCGCCCAGCCAATCAGAAATATAGCTATTTTCTCACAAGAGAGCCGTACGAAAGTCCCTGCTCTCTAGCAGCTCTCTGCTCTCTAGCAGGGACTTTCGTGGGGGTAAAAAGGTTCTCATGAACTAATTTTAGTACCGGCTCTTTTTGGTGTGAACGCGATAAAAGAGGCTAACGTCCACGCTAGCTTCCACACTAGCTGCTATATGTTTTGCATTGAGGTGATACTTGAGGCTTGATGTGCTGCGGTGATATGCAAATTCCTTTTTGCATAATTTGCACACAACCGTGCTCTTATCGACGCTTCCATCCGTCCGTTTTTTAAAACAACATTTCCCACTGTTGTTCACTGTGGTTTGTTTGTTGGATGATGTCACACATCAGAGGGTAATGTGCGTCAGTAGTTGCAGGAAAGTTAGGCCGTCTTAAGTTTCGTATTGTGTGCGTAAATGAACGTGAGTGTTTGTCCACAGTGCTGCCTAGTGATGGCAAAATGAAGCTTTGAATGAAGCGTCGAACCACTTGGACAATTGTGTCGGAAATAGGTTCATTTCTCGAAGCTTCAGTTACAGCGACCTCTCCTGGCGAAGTGCAAGGCTGCAGTGGGTTTAACGTCTCTTTGCCTTGAAAAATATTCGATACGCACGCACACACACACACACACACACACACACACACACACACACACACAACACACACACACACACGCACACACACACACACACACACACACACACACACACACACACACACACACACACACACACACACACACACACACACCACACACCACACACACACACACACACACACACACACACACACACTAAGACTGAATATCATGTTCTATTTGCAATTAAAGATTGATAATTGTGTGTATTGGGTTATTGAGAAGAGACTAGAGAGTGCTGGAAATTTTTTTGGGAGGAGAGGGCCTTTTATCAGTTATTAAAGTAATAAAGTTGAAAAGCAATGATTAAAAGTACACCCATTCCAGGCTTTGAACCAGCTGCGCGGAGGACATCGCCGCATTCGGGCCGCCGTCTCTATCCACTGGGCTAACTATTCCTTAAATTATTCAGAACTTCTCCACGTTTCGAAGTGTTTCCCGAGCCAGAACGACCTATCTTTCTTCCTGGCTTGCTCTATAATGATACTACAATTCAAATGCAATACCAACAACAACTCAACAGCAACAACGCAAACTACGACAACAACCCACACATTGTGCATTGTTTAGAGCGGTTATAAAGTGTTGAAGCGCTCAAATTCGAAACAGTTTCAACCTGTCACCTGTCAGAATAGAGACGAGGCAGTGCATTGAATCGCGTGATTGGACCGCGAACCAGTCAAGTGATTCATTCAGGAAATGAAGCAGTTGCTGCTTCGGACGTCACATGTCACGTGATTTGAAGCAGTTGCTGCTTCTGACGACATATGTCACGTGATTTGAAGCAAGCTTCGAAGCACTGCTTCTATGAAATAGGAAGTCCAGGGTTGAAGCTCCGTTCCAAGCTTCAGTGTCTAGTGCTGCCTGTTATGTTGATCTACACTTTATTATTATTGTGATAACTTCTGTGCCGATGTGGCTTAATGCAGAGTCTCCGTGCTCATGTGATCGGTGCATGCTGCGTGCATGTTTATTATGGCTGCTCATGAAGTCACTCGTCTAGTGAGTCGGCACTCCTGTCTCAAAGTTAGGTGTGTATACACCGTGTTGAGTGGCACAGATCTATTATTAATGTAATAGGATGTCGTTTATGTGGATAAATGTTTATGTGGCGTTAAATGTGAGATATTATGTGTTTACAGTTCATTTATTGCTCCGCTACTCGGCTACCGGAAGTAGCATGTCTGAAGCGTTTCACAATAAGAGCATCTGCTGCCGCTTTCCGCCAACCGGAAGTGAAACGTTATTCATTAGCGGTAGCTTAACTTTGACTCTGTGTGTGCCTGGTAAAGAGTGTTTGACATTATATGTTAATGTATTTATGATTATAAGAGAAGGGAGACTTGTTGTTTTATAGCTTGTCTAGATTATTATTTCTACAGGGTTTGGCATTACTATATATTATGTATGTATGCATAAGTTATCTTATATTGATTGTATTTTTTTTATTTCCCTTGTAGGAAAAACCATACACACAGACAAATATCTGTATGTCTGCCTAAATAAGTAAATAAGTCAAACCTCATCGTAGCTCCTCATTTCCTCTATTCTGGACCTTTGGCCTTAAGTGGTGTTCTGGCCGACACACCTGGGTGAACCTAGTAATAGACACAAAACTAGTGCCAACACTGAGTTATCTCTAACTCTCGCACTACACTACTACTTACAATACATTGAAGTACTTTTACTGTGTATTGTTTGAGAAATCCTCTGTCAAAGTCCCCTGCTGAGAACAAAATCAAGCCACTTCTGCTAAGTTTGATGAGGGAATTATTTTTTGTTGCCATTAGTTCTTTGTGAGATTGATCCTGTTGGACTCAGTACTAGTGAAACTACCCCCACAAGTACTATGAAGTACTTATTGTGTACTTTTCCAGTAATCCTCTGTCAATGTCCCCTCCTGAGTACAAGAATACATGTTTTTCTTTGAATAAGCGTTAAAAAACATTTCTTCCTGAGACTTATATTGTTGGACAGAGTATTTTAAGAGGATAAAGTAGACATGATATCAGCAATACTTCCAGTCAGTACTCCGGCAGCAGCATTTTACCCCTTGGAAAGTCTTTAGAGTCTGGCCTGGTTAGCTGGTCTATCCTTCAGCACACTGACACACTCTGTCACATGGTTGCCCTCTTATGATGCTGCTGTCTTTTAATATATGATTATTTCTCTGCCGCTAGTTCGTTCCTTGCAGATTCTTCAGTCTCATCAGCCTCATCCTTCCATCAGTCCCAGTCAACGCCTCCAGCACACTTCCAGTGTCTGACTTCATATGATATTGTCCTGATGCTGTAAGAGTGATGCCCCATAATCACAAAATGACCCCTCTAAAGTCTGAGTGACAAGGACCTCATATTATGTCTGTCATTAATGTTACATCACCCATTATAACATGTTCTTTCCTTTTTTCTCTTCTCTTAACTGAATAGTCCTGTCTTTAAGTATAACCCAATGTAAAGTCCTTTTCCTGCACCATTTTCAGGCTTCAAAACAGGCATTTTTACTGTATGTGTTTGAAGAAATAACACAATCAATGTCCCAGAATTATACTTTATAAACTATGAATCTTGTGGTGCTTGAAGAAATACACACTGGTTAAGCCGGCCAGGTTATATGTATATGCCTTTTTTGGAGCCCTTTTTTGCAATATTTATTAAAATGTCACTAGTTATTTAAACAAACCACTATCTGAGGATAATACAAGCAACCATAAAACGCCCTTTATCTAGAGCAGTGGTTCTCAAACTTTTTTCAATAATGTACCCCCTTAGGAAAAAAAATGCAGCCAAGTACCCCTGATCAGCGCAAAAACGATTTGTTAGGGAAGAAAAGCCTATATAAAGAGGTACAGTACAGCGCTGCACCATCAGTGTCTGATTTATTAAAACAACAACCTTGTAACTGATAAACACTTAAATGCTATCTTTCAAATGTTTACAATCCATCACTAAATTCATGGCAAACCAATTTTAACATCATGCAATAACACTGAGACGACATTAGTTGCATTGAACTGATCTTTTTAATAAATTGTACTTACAATGTAGTGAAACATGGGCTTGAGCTTCACTGAGGATCTTTGTCATTCTGACAGGGAGGCAAACTGCAGTTAGTTTTGAAATATGTACAACTCTGTTCATATAAAACCCACACTGCTCAAACTTCGTTACTTTTCCTAAAATTAGTATTTATTTATTTTTGGGCGTGGGGAATGAAGAGAAAAAAATATGAGCATTTTATGAGCATGGGATTTTGACCACTCATATAAACATATGCATAATGCTGCGCTATACTTTGCAGCCACAAGCCGTTGCCAAGCAACGCTTATTGTTTAGGTCCTTTGATAAGCAGGCAGTCATATAATTATTAGCTAGAACTAGCTAGATCTGATAGATTTAGACATAAACGCGAGTGAAGTATAACCGGACGCGAGACAGAGATCAGATCAGCTGCTGCTGACGGAGAACACGCAGCTCTGCATTATCACAGCTCCCCCGCTGTGACGGACCGGTGAGTGGAGCAAAATACACTAAGAGTTAGAACACACTTAGCTAGTTTATCTACTCTGGAACTAGCTAAACTAGTTATAAGAAATATATGTATTCTTTACTGTCGGGTCACTTATTACAGGTTCAGCGAGCTGCACGAGACTGACGGGCTGTCAGGAGAGGGAGAGGAAAAGAGAGCACCCCGTTTATTTCCCCCATTTTATTATCCAGAATTACTGTAAACCTTTGAATAAAGTAGTTCATCTACTATTAGTAGTTTGTTTGAATGCATTACTTATGTTGTTTTTTTCATTAACATAAAATAAATCTCACGTACCCCCTGCAGTACTCCAACGTACCCCTAGGGGTCCGCGTACCCCCATTTGAGAACCACTGATCTAGAGAGCCATTGAAGCATGAAGAATTTATCCTTCCACAAATCTTTTCAACTGCTGTATTAATAAAGTTGCCACATGTTTTCAAATTCAAGTTAAGGCACTATCTGTGCAGAACATTACAAATATTCTTCATTTGCAGTATTTTAAAAGTGTTCAGAAAGACTGCATCAATGATATGCTATATATATATTATTGTTATTAACTTCAACCAAAGTCAATTTAAATAGCGGGCAAAAATGGGTTAATTGCCATGGATGTGGTGTTTGATATAGTTTACGTTCAATTTTAACTATTTTAGGCTGAACAACGTATATTGACCAAACCTTTTTTAATAATTTACTATAATTTAGAAAGTTTTTTGTGAGAAATCATTTCAAAAGTAAACTTTTTTTTCATTTGAAATGTTTGCACACAACATTATTAATTTATACATTTTTATAATTTTTTTAAATTATGAATCCATTTATTGTATTGTATTTCCTTGAGGCTGGGGAATATATCCAGCATGTGGTTCAACATGTAATACAAGTAAGTATATGTACAACATGGAAAAGTAAATAAAATAAGTTTAATAGGATGTGGATTTATTTTCTCTCACCTTGTAATTACACAATCAAACAATCTATCATTTAGCTCTGGCCTTCACAAAAACATTTAGTTAAATTGGACACATTTTTTGAAACTCTATTGACAGACATGCGATGACTGGGGCTGATGGAAGAATCTGAGAGGAATGAACTAGGAGCAGAGAAATAATCATATTTAAAAGACAGCAGCCCCATAAGAGGCCAACAAGAGTCACAAGGGTTTGTCACTTTGCTGAAGGATATTTGGGACCAGCTATCCAGGCCAGACTAAAGACTTTCCAAGGGGTAAAAATGCTGCTGCCGGAGTACTGACTGGAAGTATTGCTGATATCATGTCTACCATCCTCTTAAAGTACTCTGTCCAACAATATCAGTCTTATGAGAAAGGCGTTTTAACGCTTATTCAAAATAACAGAGAAACATGCATTATTGTACTCAGGAGGGGACATTGACAGAGGATTACTAAAAAAATACACAGTAAAAGTACTTCACAGTACTTGTGGGAGTAGTTTAGTCCAACAGTGTCAATCTCACGAAGAACTAATGGCAACAAATAATAATAATAAATAATTTTCCCTCATCAAACTTAGCAGAAGTGGAGATCAGGAAGTGAGGATACCCGGCCCGGAGGAAGCCCGGGGTCCCCTTCTGGAGCCAGGCCCAGAAGGAGGACTCGTCGGCGAGCGTCTGGTGGCCGGGCTTGCCACGGAGCCCGGCCGGGCACAGCCCGAAAAATGGCAACGTGGGCAACACCTCCGCTTCTCCGTCCCGCGGGCCCACCACCTACGGGAAACAGCGATGGGGTCGGGTGCGCTGCCAGAAGGGTGGCAGTGAAAGCAGAGGGTCTCGACGGACCAGACCCGGGCGACAGAAGCTGGCTTTGGGGACGTGGAACATCACCTCTCTGGGGGGGAAGGAGCCGGAGCTTGTGCGGGAGGTGGAACGTTACCAGTTGGATCTGGTTGGGCTCACCTCTACGCACAGCGGAACCTTACTTCTGGATAGGGGTTGGATTATTTTTTCTTCTATTCTTCTCCGGAGTTGCTCAAAGTGTGAGGCGCCGGGCGGGTGTGGGGATACTCACAAGTCCCTGGTTGGGTGCTTCGTTGTTGGAGTTTACCCCAGTGGACGAGAGGGTCGCCTCCCTACGCCTGCGGGTTATGGGGGGAAAACTCTGACTGTTGTGTGGGCTTATGCACCAAACAGCAGTTCAGAGTATACGGCCTTCTTGGAGACCCTGGAAAGAGTCCTGTATGGGGCTCCTGAAGGGGACTCTTTAATCTTGCTGGGAGACTTCAATGCACATGTGGGCAATGATGGAGACACTTGGAGGGGCGTGATTGGGAGGAACGGCACCCCTGATCTGATCCGGAGTGGTGGTTTGTTACTGGACTTCTGTGCTAGTCATGGATTGGCCATAACAAACACCATGTTCAAACATAAGGATGCTCATAAGTGTACGTGGTACCAGAGCACCCTAGGCAGAAGGTCCATGATCGATTTCGATCATCGAACCTGAGGCCGTATGTTTTGGACACTCGGGTAAAGAGAGGGGCGGAGTTGTCAACTGATCACCATCTGGTAGTGAGTTGGGTCGAGTGGTGGGGGAAGCCTCTGGATAGACCTGGTAAGCCCAAACGTGTAGTTCGGGTGAACTGGGAACGTCTGGAGGAGGCCCAAGTTCAGGAGGCCTTCAACTCACACCTCCGGCGGAGCTTTTCGGGCATTCCTGTGGAGGTTGGGGACATTGAACCAGAGTGGTCGGTGTTCAAAGCCTCTATTGCCAAAGCCCAAACGTGGGGGCGGGGAGCTGTGGTCTCAAGGTCTTAGGTGCCTCAAGGGGCGGTAACCCTCAATCCTCCTGGTGGACACCGGTGGTCAGGGAAGCCGTCCGACTGAAGAAGGAGGCCTTCAGGGATTTGTTATCCCGGGGGACTCCCGAGGCAGTTGCAGGGTACCGACAGGCCCGAAGGGCAGCAGCCTCAGCCGTGGCCGAGGCAAAGCAGCGGGTGTGGGAGAAGTCCGGAGAAGACATGGAAAAGGACTTTCGGGCGGCACCAAAGTTGTTCTGGAAAACTGTCCGACACCTCAGGAGGGGGAAGCAGGGGACCATCCAAGCTGTGTACAGTAAGGATGGGACGTTGTTGACCTCAACTGATGTAGTGTTAGGGCGTTGGAAGGAACACTTTGAAGAACTCCTGAACCCGACAACTCCGCCCTCTATGTTAGAGGCAGAGCTGGAGTATGACGGGGGATCAACACCAATCTCCCGGGGGGAGGTCACTGAGGTCGTCAAACAACTCCACAGTGGCAAAGCCCCTGGGGTGGATGAGATCCGCCCAGAAATACTGAAGGCTCTGGGTGTTGAGGGACTGTCATGGTTGACACGTCTCATCAACGTTGCGTGGAAGTCGGAAACAGTACCGAAGAAGTGGCAGACCGGGGTGGTGGTTCCCCTTTTCAAAAAGGGGGATCAGAGGGTGTGTGCCAATTACAGAGGCATCACACTACTCAGCCTCCCCGGGAAAGTTTACTCTAAGGTGATCAAAAGGAGGTTCAGGCCGATTGTCGAACCTCAGATTGAGGAGGAACAATGCGGATTCCGTCCTGGTCGTGGAACGACGGATCAGCTTTTTACTCTCGCAAGGATTCTGGAGGGGGCCTGGGAGTACGCTTATCCAGTCTACATGTGTTTTGTAGACTTGGAGAAGGCGTATGACCAAGTTCCCAGGCAGTTACTGTGGGAGGCGCTGCGGGAGTGTGGGGTGAGGGGGTCTCTACTCAGGGCCATCCAATCTCTGTACTCCCAACCCGAGAGCTGTGTCCGGGTCCTCGGCAGTAAGTCGGACCCATTTCCGGTGAGGGTTGGCCTCTGCCAGGGCTGCGCTTTGTCACCAATCCAGTTTGTAATATACAAATCGGATCGGATTTCGAGGCGTAGTCGTGGGGGGGCGGGGGGTCTGCAGTTCGGTGGACTAAGCATTGCACCACTGCTTTTTGCAGATGATGTGGTTCTAATGGCTTCATCGGTCTGCGACCTTCAGCACTCACTGGATCGGTTCGCAACCGAGTGTGAAGCGGCTAGGATGAGGATCAGCACCTCCAAATCTGAGGCCATGGTTCTCAGCAGGAAACCGATGGACTGTTCACTCCAAGTAGGGAATGAGTCCTTACCCCAAGTGAAGGAGTTCAAGTATCTCGGGGTCTTGTTCTCGAGTGAGGGAACAATGGAGCGTGAGATGGGCCGGAGAATCGGAGCAGCGGGAGCGGTACTGCAGTCGCTTTACTGCACCGTTGTGACGAAAAGGGAGCTGATGGGTCATGACCAGTACTCAAGTTGTAAAAAAAAATCAGGGGGGATGGTGGATTTTATCATATGGGGACATAATTTGTGCTGATAACCCGCAGAGGATGGGAGACCAACCAGCATAAATATAATTATTATACTTCTAAAACAACATGCATGTTATGGATGTTCAGATACTCCTTTCATGGCTCTTGACCAAGGCACCTCAGAATTAGAGTCGGTCCCCGGGCTGCCATGGCACCACTAACATTTAGGGTCAAATGCAGAGGACAATTAGTGCAAAATCTTTTTTTCACTTTAATTTAAAGGGGGGGAGGGGATACAAAAATGTGGTTATAATGGAAGTCTATGGTACAAATCTTGTAGGTTAACACTCCCTCATTTATTATTCAGATGGATCAACTGATTATACTAATAATAAAGTCAAAATAGTTTTAAGAATATTGAATTATAGTGTATTTAAAAAAAAAAGCAGTTACTGGTATACGATCAAAACTGGTATCTAAAGGGTTACATTTGTATCGTTATTCATTAAATCTATGTAAATTAAACACTTCATGAAAAAATTGAGGAAAAAATTTTGAAAAATATTGATCCGTCATCATTTTATTGCAGTTCAAATACAAATATTTTAGGTTAACATTCCCAATGTTACTTTTTTTAACAGGGCATTAAGTGCAAATTGAAATTGTTTACAAAATATGAAAATATATTAAAAGATTATACAGATAATACAAAATAAGACCAATGTTGTCAATGGCTGCCTACTCCACTCTCCCCCATCTCATAGAAGTTTCCAAAGATTTTCATAATCATGTTTTTTGGTCTCATTATTTCTGGCTCTTGCTTTCGGATTGTTAGCTAAGCAATGGCTTTGAAGCCAAGTCTTGACATATACCTCTGGTCTGAACTTGTTCAGTGGAGGGCCAACACACTTGATGAAAAGCAAGGCTGACATGCTTTTTACCTCTAGGGGAGCTTCTAGTTGTGGTTAAAATGTTCATCTGACTAAACCCACATTCACATCAGCTGTGGAGATGACCAGAGTGTTCACTGCTTGAAGGAGGGGTTTCAGCTCTTCTGGTGCTGGTGGTATCATTTCATCAACAGTTTTGAGTCTTACCAGCTAGCTAACACGAGAGAAAATCGTAGCTAAACTCCAAACTAAGTTATTATTGCTTCTTATGTCCATAGATTACACCTTTGGTGAGTAAAGTAATGAGTAATTGACTAAGATTACTGACTCTTGACTTACCTGAAATGTTATTTTAGTATTTTTAAATATGAAGTCCCTCAGATCGCGTTGTCCTCCTGGTCGCTTGGCCATTGTGATGACCGTTACCTGCGCTTCTGGCATCGATCAAAGAGGCGCATCACGGCGCTCTGGCGCCCCTCTAGCGCACTTCGCATAGCATAGCGTCATTAGTGACTGGTAAAAAATGTCATTGCGGTGTGCATGCTCCCTCGCCCAACAGTATTTACTCAAAATGCGCAAAATTAATGTTGAAATATCAGTAATACCTGTGCCACGTTCATTGATAAAATGACATAAGGATGGAAAGGGGGGGAATGGCAGTTTTAGAAGGGGGGATGATTTTGACCGTTTTTATTTCAGGGGATATGCCATCCCCCCTCATCCCCCCTCAACTTGAGTACTGGTCATGACCGAAAGAACGAGATCGCGGAATACAAGCGACCGAGTTTTCCTCCGCAGGGTGGCACCTTAGGGATAAGGTGAGAAGTCTCAGTCATCCGGGAGGGACTCAGAGTTTAAACCGCTCCTCCTTCGCGTCAAAAGGAAGCCAGTTGAGGTGGTTCGGGCACCTAGTAAGGATGCCACCTGGGCGCCTCCCTAGAGAGGTGTTCCAGGCACGTTCCGCTGGAAGAGATCAAGGGGTAGAACTAGGACCAGGTGGAGGGATTATATCTCTTTGCTGGCCTGGGATGCCTTGGGATCCCCCAGTCAGAGCTGGTTGATGTGGCCAGGGGAAAGAAGAAAGTTTGGGGGCTCTCTGCTGGAACTGCTACCCCCACCGACCCGACCAACGGATAAGCAGGAGAAGATGGATGGATGGATGGAAGTAGCACAGTCAGGCACTCTTTTACAACTTTGGCAACAAATCTCAAATTAAAACACAAAGTTAATACAATCACAAAATATATGCAAACAATGAGGAACTGGAATTGTGATCTATAAAGCAAAAATATATATAACTGTATAACATAGCAAGAAAATATCAACAGGTTAACGCAGTATAGAAAGACAAGGGACTTTTGTCTTTATGGTAATGCAGCCCACTCTCTTCAGTCTGCGTACAAATGACACGACTTTGCAAAGGCAGTGCAATAGATACGCAGAAGTCCGATTTTGCGTGCATATGATACTACTCCCACGTTAAGTTTGTTATGAACGTATGTCAAATACGTTTTTTTTCTACAATTTTCTCTAACGTTATGTTTGTTATGAACGTATCTTAAATGCTCTTATTTTCTACATATCTTTGCCATTTATTTAACCCTAACCCTAACCATAAACCCAATAAGCTGCTGTGTCGTTTATTGCAACCGCAAACATTAAAAACTGTCATTGGAACTGCGATCAATCCTGAAGCCACAGAGCTCTTTGTTTTAATGTTCGAGGTTGGCATCATATGCATGCAAAATTGGACCTTCTGCATATCTATTGCAACGGCTTTTGCAAAGTCGTGTCATTTGTACGCAGACTGTGAGACCGGGGGGTTGGGGTCATGTGTGCCGCACCATTACTGAACATTGGCACCTGGTGAGACCACCAAAGTGCCTCATCATGCTACATGCTTTGGTTGTCACCCTCTCTCCTGAGGTGGTGTTCAACACTGCGGTCTGATGAGTCAGGCTAAGGATTGGCAACCATAGTTTTGCAGTGCGTGAATAAAACTTGTCAAATATTCTCTCCATTCGTTTACAGCATAAGGATCACACGTGCCCAATTGAATATCCTGGTGGTGCAAGCAGAAGGTTCCACACAGCCAGCTAGACTTTGCAACAAAAACAAGCCAAAAGCAAGTTGAGAAGATGACCCTTTAAATAATCCACATGCATTTTTTACAAAGGTGCCAGGGAGCAGTTGGGGGTTTGTTGCTTGGCTCACAGAAATCTTGGCAGTACCCAGGAGGTGAACTGGCACCTCTCTCAGCTACCAGTCCAGACTCCTTATGTTTTGCTCCAATTGAGACTTGAACAGCTGACCCTTCAGTTCCCAAGCCAAGTCCCTACAGACTGAGCGACTGCAGGTCCCAGTAGCTCAGTATTTGCAAGGTAAACAATGGAGTGACTGACTTCCTCTCACTTAAGCGATTACAATTAAGTTTGAACAAAGACACATCAACCCCCCCCCACACACACAATTTATTTGAGTTATTTTGTATTTGTATTTAATTTTGAATCAATGTTTAACTTGAACGAGAGTGATTACTGCTAACCTCTAACTGGCTATAATTGTCCTTAATTGGTTCATACTCTACCAATTATGATAGCCATTTTAAAAGCCTTTCGACGTGTCAAATGACAAACCATTTTCATGATTAAATTAGCATGACGTTTATTGCTAATAGCTTTTTATTCATATTTTGTAAAAGCGGCTCCTACTAATTAACAACAAACCAATCACTGATCAGTCCATCCAATCAATCAATCAATCAATCAATCAATCAATCAATCAATCAATCAATCAATCAATCAATCAATCAATTTTATTTATATAGCCCAATATCACAAATGTTACATTTGTCTCAGTGGTCTTCACAGTGTGTACAGAATATCAGTATGACAATATGACACCCTCTGTCCTTAGACCCTCACATCGTACAAGGACAAACTTCCGGAGAAGACCCACAGTTTAAAGGGAAAAATGGGAGAAACCTCAGGGAGAGCAACAGAGGAGGGATCCCTCTCCCAGGACGGACAGACGTGCAATAGATGCCGTGTGTAAATTGAAAAGATAATACATTAACAACATAGGTAGTCCAAATGTTTGGAAATGCATGTGTGTATAATAGGAAGATGAATCCACTAGGATGTCAACAATCCTGTGGGAGCCATCAGGGAAGTAGTATGATGAGAGTCAGGCAGGACCGCAGACAGATTCAGCCACGACTCGAAGTCCAGGACTCAGGATGCAGGACTCAGGATCCAGGACTCAGGACCACAGCAACAGGATCAGCCATGACTCAGGATCTAGGACTCAGGACCACATTAACAGGATCAGCCATGACTCAGGATCCAGGACTCAGGACCACAGCAACAGGATCAGCCATGACTCAGGATCCAGGACTCAGGACCACAGCAACAGGATCAGCCATGACTCAGGATCCAGGACTCAGGACCACAGCAACAAGATCAGCAACGACTCAGGATCCAGGACTCAGGACCACAGCAACAGGATCAGCCATGACTCAGGATCCAGGACTCAGGACCACAGCAACAGGATCAGCCATGACTCAGGATCCAGGACTCAGGACCACAGCAACAGGGTCAGCCACAACTCAGGATCCAGGACTCAGGACCACAGCAACAAGATCAGCCATGACTCAGGATCCAGGACTCAGGACCACAGCAACAAGATCAGCCACGACTCAGGATCCAGGACTCAGGACCACAGCAACAGGATCAGCCACAACTCAGGATCCTGGCGTAGATAGACACCAAAAATAAATTTCGGGGAAGCTGGGTTATTCTGAACATGAGAGTACACAGGCAGGGGCGGATCTAGACAAATATTCATGGGGTGGCAAGAGGGTGGCAGGAGATTTTGAGGGGTGGCATCCCCTGGCAGAAGTATATAATGATTTAATCGCAGTCATATCAATCAATGTTAACTTGGAAAGCCACACTATTAATATTTTAACTCAATAACATAGGTGACATTATTGTGGCACATCAGTAAATCCTTACATATAAATATATAAGGTGGCAGACATCATTTAATTAATTTGAACTGAACAATAACTGAATGAGTTTGTGGGCAGCTGTGGCTCAGTGAATAGCGTGTCATGTCTAGGAAACTAATAGTGAAAGTTTATTCTTTATGTTAGTTTTGTCATGTCCCTTTGCCCTGTGCTTTATGTTTATTCCCTTAATTAATCATCCCTCTCATTTCAGGCCTCCACGCTCCCCGCCCCCTTCTGTCTCCTGCGTCCTTGATTGTTTTCCCCGCCCTGATTGTTTCCACCTGTGTCCCCTTTACCTGTGTATATATTGTGGTAGCTTCCTCCTGTTCATTGTCAGTTCGTTGTCTTACTATGACCCACGTTCCTGATTATCTCACGGACTTCCCACGGATCTACCTCATTGATCACTTGCTAGTTTTCCTCGAAAGAGTATATTTGTTTTCCTTGTTTTGATTACTGTGCTAAATTCCAGTAAAGTCTTTATTTTTTGAGAACACTATCTGAGTCGTGCAATTGAGTTCATGCCTCAGAGTCTCTCCTTGACAGTACGAACTGACCATTAAAATGAACTCAGCCGACTCAGACCAGCTAAAGAACGCCATCCGCTCTCAGGGCCAACGTCTTGGGCAACAAGAAGAGCAGATGGCCGCCATACAGCACGGAGTGCAGCACCTATCCAACAGCCACGGGGAACTACAATCATCGGTGACAACCCAGGTGAATCTGCTGGCAGCTGAGGTCCAGCGTGTGCTCACTCACCTGCAGGCTGCTTCTCCTCCTACGACTCCCCCGGTTCCGGCGGCGACCGGTTCCGATCCCAACCGGTCTACTGAGCCGCACAGTACTTCCATGCGTCTGGCTCCACCCGAAAAATACTCCGGAGACTCGGAGGGCTGCCGGACGTTCATTGTGCAGTGTGAGTTACACTATCACCACCAACCGGCTGATTTTCCCACGGACAATTCCAAAGTGGCTTTCATGATCTCCCATCTCTCCGGCCGAGCAGCAGCGTGGGCTACGGCAGAGTGGTCCCGAGGCTCTCCCATCTGCGGGTCTCTGGAAAATTTCATAGACACTATGAGAAAGATCTTCAATCAAACCACGCCGGGCAGGGAAGCAGCTCGGGCTCTGATTAAGCTGAAACATCAGCTGAGTGTGGCTGACTACGCCATCGAGTTCCGGACTATGGCAGCCGATAGCGGCTGGAACTCCGCTGCATTGTTACGCTTTCGTCAGCGGTCTCTCGGATTCCCTACAAGACCAGCTGGCGCCTCTCGATCTGCCCGCTGACTTGGACTCTGTCATATCCATGGCAATACGGATAGACAATCGTTTGACGGAGAGGAGAAGGAATAAATCCAAGGATGCGGTTGATCCGCCTCCCCAGAGGAGACGCTCGCCGCTGGATACTACTTCTTCTTGGAGGCCCCGTCACCCCTCACCTGCTTTCCGGACAACAGCGCCCCCTGGCTCCGTGGAGGAGCCAATGCAGTTGGGCCGCGCCAAGCTTTCGATGGCAGAACGTCAGCGTCGATTAAAGGAGGGTCTGTGCTTCTACTGCGGGCAGCGCGGACATCCACAAGCGGCTTGTCCGGTAAAAGAGGAGGCTCACCAATAAAGAGGAGTACGTTGGTGAGCCGGATCTCTTCCTCTGACTTTCCTCCTCGCACCCTGACCCGCATCCAGGTAAAAATCAGAGACAATGTGGTTACTCATGGTGCACTCATTGACTCAGGGGCAGACGAAAGTCTGATGGATTGGGGTTTAGTTAAAAAATTGGACATCAAAACTAAACCTCTACCCCAGCCTCTTGAAGCGAGTGCTCTCGATGGGCGGATGTTGTTTAAAGTGACTCACCAAACAGAGCCTTTAGAAATAAGATGTGGTGATAACCATCACGAGACAATGTCATTTCACTTGTTTAATTCAGTCCAACATCCACTCATTTTGGGGTTTCCCTGGTTGAAACTTCATAACCCTCACATTGATTGGCAATCTGGGAGGGTGGAGGGGTGGGGAAAGAATTGCAGAGATCACTGTGTTAAGCAGGTAGCGGAGATTGACAGAAGAGGTAACACTGGGAGGGTTAGGCAGGGAACTATCCCAGAAATATATTTTCCTGATGTTCTTTCAGTCCCTTCCTGCTACCACGATTTAAGTGAAGTATTCAGTAAATCCAAGGCTCTGACTCTTCCGCCTCACCGCCCCTATGACTGTGCTATCGACCTGATTGCGGGGTCTACAATTCCTAAGGGTCGACTCTATGCTATTTCAGGACCTGAGAAAGAGGCCATGAAGGACTATATTGATGCCTCCCTCAAAACAGGCCTTATTCGCCCTTCCTCATCACCAGCAGGAGCGGGGTTTTTTTTGTTGGGAAAAAGGATGGGTCTCTTAGGCCCTGTATTGACTACTCGCATCTCAATGACATTACGGTTAAAAACCGGTACCCCCTTCCTCTCATCTCGTCAGCCTTCGAGCAGCTTCAGGGAGCCAAGGTTTTCACCAAGTTAGACCTGCGTAACGCTTATCATTTAGTCAGGATCAGGGAGGGTGATGAATGGAAGACAGGTTTCAACACCCCTTCAGGCCACTATGAATACCGTGTAATGCCATTTGGATTATCAAACGCTCCTGCTGTGTTCCAGGCTATGATCAACGACGTGTTGAGGGAGTTTCTGAACCGTTTCGTTTTTGTATATCTGGACGACATTCTGATCTACTCCCTTGACCTTGACACCCATAAACAACATGTCCGCCAGGTTCTACAAGAGCTGCTCAAGAATAGGTTGTTTGTTAAAGCAGAAAAATGCGAATTCCATGCAGAGACAGTCACTTTCTTGGGCTTCATAATTTCGCCAGGTCAGGTTAGGATGGACCCAGAGAAGGTTAGCGCAGTAGCTTATTGGCCTACCCCTGACTCACGTAAGAAAGTGCAGCAGTTTTTAGGCTTTGCAAATTTTTACAGACGTTTTGTGCGGAGGTTCAGTGCTATTGCAGCCCCTCTTCGTGTCCTCACGTCCCCTCAAGTGCCTTTTTTGTGGTCTCCTCAGGCTGAGGAGGCTTTTTCTCGGCTTAAAGGAATGTTCACCTCTGCTCCCATACTCACCTTGCCGGACACCACTCGTCAGTTTGTGGTAGAAGTGGATGCCTCCAACGAAGGGGTGGGAGCGGTCCTCTCCCAGCGACTACAGAAGGACAAACTTCACCCCTGCGCTTTCCTGTCCAGGAAGCTCTCCCCAGCAGAGAGAAATTACGACGTGGGAAACCGTGAGTTGCTGGCCGTGAAGCTGGCACTGGAAGAGTGGAGGCATTGGTTGGAGGGAGCCGAGCATCCTTTCGTGGTTTGGACCGATCACAAAAACTTGGAATATATAAGAAAGGCCAAAAGACTGAACTCCCGCCAGGCTAGGTGGACCTTGTTTTTCAACCGTTTTGACTTTGTTCTTTCCTTCAGGCCGGGGTCTCAGAATGTCAAGCCTGACGCTCTGTCCCGTCTGTTTGACCCTGTGCCTGCAGTCAAGGAGCCGGAACCCATCATCCCATTAAACCGGGTGGTAGGAGCGCTGACTTGGTCAGTAGAGAAGGAGGTAATACGAGTCAATGCTGGAGCTCCTGCACCAAGGGGTTGCCCGCCTAACCGGCTTTTCGTTCAGGAGGCTGAGCGACCACAGGTGATCCACTGGGCTCACACTTCGCTGCTCACCTGTCACCCTGGAGTCAAGAGAACTATGTTCATCATAAAACAACGTTTCTGGTGGACATCCATGGAGAAGGAGGTGAAGGAGTATGTGGAGGCGTGCCCTGTCTGCGCTCGAAACAAGACCTCTTCCAGGGCGCGAATAGGACTATTACAACCACTCCCTATTCCCAACAGACCCTGGTCAGAGATCTCCATGGACTTCGTCACTGGCCTGCCCTCTCTAGAGGTAAAACCACAGTTCTTACGGTAGTGGACCGTTTTTCTAAAATGACACATTTCATTGCTTTGCCCAAGATGCCCTCAGCGAAGGAAACGGCTGAGGTCATGATGCATAATGTGTTTCAGCTTCATGGTTTCCCAAAGGATATTGTCTCCGACCGGGGCCCCCAGTTTGTGTCACGCTTCTGGAAGGAGTTCTGCCGCCTCATCGGTGCCACGGTCAGTCTCTCGTCAGGATACCATCCGGAGTCTAACGGCCAGACAGAGCGCCTAAATCAAGAACTGGAGACCTGTTTGCGCTGCTTGGTGTCCCAGAATCCATCCTCCTGGAGCGAGCACCTCACCTGGGTTGAGTATGCGCACAACATCCTCCCTACTTCTGCCACGGGCCTGTCCCCATTTCACTGTGTTTATGGTTACCAGCCGCCACTGTTCCCAGCCACGGAGAGGGAGGTCACGGTCCCGTCTGCCCACGCGCTGGTCAGGCGTTGTCGGCGCGTGTGGGCTGCGGCTAGGAAGATCCTCTGCAGGAATTCACAACTGGTGAAAAGAGCAGCAGACCGAAAACGCCGACCAGCTCCTGTATACCAGCCAGGCCAAAAAGTCTGGCTTTCTACACGAGACCTTCCCCTCCACGTACTCTCCCGTAAATTGGCTCCCCGGTTTGTGGGTCCTTTTCCCGTCACCAAGGTCATCAACCCGGTTACAGTGAGACTACGGCTTCCCAGGTCCATGAAGGTACATCCCACCTTCCATGTAGGGAAACTAAAACCCTTGAAGGAGAGCGCTATGGTTCCCACTGCCAAACCCCCCCCGCCCCCCCGGATGATTGATGGAGGTCCGGTTTACACCGTCAAGAAGATATTGGCTAGTCGGAAAAGGGGTAGAGGGCGACAGCTACTGGTTGACTGGAAGGGTTATGGTCCTGAGGAGCGGATATGGATTCCTTCCCGCTTCGTCATAGACAAAAGCCTCATTGAGGATTTTGACTGCCTCAACTCAGAGGAGCCTGGGCCGTCAGGAGCCGTCCCTAGAAGGGGGGGTACTGTCATGTCTAGGAAACTAATAGTGAAAGTTTATTCTTTATGTTAGTTTTGTCATGTCCCTTTGCCCTGTGCTTTATGTTTATTCCCTTAATTAATCATCCCTCTCATTTCAGGCCTCCACGCTCCCCGCCCCCTTCTGTCTCCTGCGTCCTTGATTGTTTTCCCCCCCTGATTGTTTCCACCTGTGTCCCCTTTACCTGTGTATATATTGTGGTAGCTTCCTCCTGTTCATTGTCAGTTCGTTGTCTTACTATGACCCACGTTCCTGATTATCTCACGGACTTCCCACGGATCTACCTCATTGATCACTTGCTAGTTTTCCTCGAAAGAGTATATTTGTTTTCCTTGTTTTGATTACTGTGCTAAATTCCAGTAAAGTCTTTATTTTTTGAGAACACTATCTGAGTCGTGCAATTGAGTTCATGCCTCAGAGTCTCTCCTTGACATAGCGGGCTGGACTTTGAGTCAGGGGGTAGCAAGTTCGAGTCCCACTGCAGTCAGCATGTCGTTGTGTCCCTGAGACACTTCACCCCAAATTGCTCCTGTTGGGATTGTCCACAGTACTGAAAGTATGTAAGTCGCTTTGGATAAAAGCGTCTAACAAATGACATCTAATGTAATAATGTAATGTTTCACTCTTAGACCAGCAGGGGTACCAAATCTATGAAGACTGCTGCAATAAGTACATTAATTAACTGTCTCATCTGTGTTTGTCTGAATGAATATGATACTATTAGCAATCATATTATTCCTATCAGCTGTCAATCACTGTTATGATTCACATATTCATTTATTATTGAATAAACTATATTTTTTGGAGGAGTTAATGATGAATGTTCCTCAAGATGCTTGCTCACTCTCCTTCAAATTTGAAAGACAAGTAATTACTATCATATATCAAAATTCAAAGGAACAGTTCAGCGCCCCACGCAGTGGCGGAGCTGGGGGTGAGCTGAATCCTGGCCACCCTATTGGCCACCCCAAACACCTTCACCACGGGGGCCCAAACTATTTTAGAACATTAAGAAAAAAATGTTTAAGTAACCTTTCATCATTCATCAATAATTAACATTAATATAATGTTATATTGATAGTGTACTCACTAAACTTACAATTAATTTAACTTATTTTCTTCCAAAAGTTAATTATCCAAAGCCTCTAGTTTGTACACCCCCTTCTATTTACATGTAATGGTTTGGTCCCGCCTCCGCCTCCAAACGCACTTTATAGCAGAGAGTGAGAGCATGTGAGGAGCAAGGATGCTAGTACTTACGTGTCCATGAGTGGTGGAAATTAGTCTGTTCGCTAAGCATAGTCCATTTTAAATAATAATTGTTATGCTAAACTGACATTAAGTACTGTTAATATCTTCACAGAAAATGCAGAGGTTTTTCATGTCACTGCTCTTTTAGCTGACATTTAATAAATGCAGGTACATTTTTAGCAGCTATTCATACTAAACCAGTTGTCCCACCAACAGATCCATCTCTAGGCTCAGCAGCCCTGTCCCCCCATAATGCTGAACCTGAACCAGCTTTTCTCCCAACTGAAGGAGGTGAGCAGCATTGTGTTGAATGCCATGCCACTTAACATATCTGAAGGGAGACTGGAATACAATATATATATATATATATATATCAATAACTATAACTTTGGGGCCTTTTCTACAAGTATCCAAATAATCCTAATACAAAGTCAAACAGTATCAATTTCATTAAGAACTAATGGTAACATTTTATTTGTATCATTGATCAAAGATAGCAGAGAAACATGCATTACTATGGAGGGGACTCTGACAGAGGATTACTCACAAAGTACACAGCAAAAGTACTTCCTTTTATTTCTGGTAGCAGTCAACTAGTGCCGAGTCCAACAGTATCAGTTTTATTCAGAACTTATGGTAAACAATATTTGTATCACTCATTGAATATAGCAGGAAAGAAAATGAAGAGCAGCTGATTTGAAAAGACTAACTCGAGAGACGGCTGAGGGACCGCAGTGCAGAATCGCTGTATAGTTTAAATCTTACAATGTTCTGTTAGGGTTACCCATAGGCTTATTATATGTACAGCCCCTAATAACATTAATTTTCTGGGCTCAATATGTGTCTTGGCTGTTTTCGCTAAATGCACCTTATAATATTATCACTATAACACTGACCCAGATCGCTGGATCGCTAGAAACACCTGCCATAAGACTGGCAAGAGCTGTTCCATGCTCTGCTCAACCTCCCGCCTTCCCAATGGACTCAGTAGCGCCCCCTGCTGCCGTGGAGAATGTGTGAGTGAGCATGTGTGAGTGTGTTTGAGCACAACCACAGCGGAATATTACTGCCAAAAGTCACAAAAAAAGTGTTGTACTTGTAAAAAAAAGTGTTGTATTTGTAAAAAAAAGTGTTGTATTTGTAAAAAAAATGTGTGTACTTGTAGAACCTATGCTGAATTTGTCTCTGAAACATGATTTATTAGAAAAATGTTATGTGTTTGTTTGATAGATACGTTTTTTCTTTGCAAAACTAAATGCATTAGTTTGTAGATGGTGTTTTTATTTGCAAACCACATTGTGTTTGTTAGTGAATCATGAGGCATTTGTTAAACCCGTTTAGTTTGTTTGTGGAGTTATGGCAGGAAATTAGCTCCATACAATACGCCCTGCTTAAAATAAATGACATCAATTTGCAACATTACCTCATTGCTTTGTTTTTAGAAAAACAAAAACTAGGTGTGTCTTGTTCTTGTTCTATTAGATGTTTAATGATTCAACATGTTTTTACACTTTCCTGTTTAGATTCTGCCTCGTGTTTGTTCTCATTGGGCCTTATGAAACAACATGTTTTATTCCAATGCTCAATTGCTCTAGGTCCGATTTCCTACTAACGTAATAGACACTTTGGACATTTATTAATCCTATAGATTTTGAGTCATCACTAGGCAAGGCGAGACAAGTTTATTTATAGCACCTTTCAACACAAGGCAATTCGAAGTGCTGTACAAAAATATAAGACAATAAGATCTAACAACACCAACATGTGTAGTCAAATTTGTCTGAAAATGATTTAGAAATGTTGCTTCATTTGGATGGAACATTTGCGAGGCGAAATGTACCTCTCTTAGTTTATGAAATCATCAACTCACTATAGAAAAAATGAAAATTGGCATCAACAGCACGAAAACAAAACCGGTTGCAACCATGTTGTCAAAGTAGCAGCAAAAAGAGCCAATGTGATGTACTGCCCGCTCGTTAGTTTGAGAGCTTGAACAACAACTGACAAGTGAAGAAATGCATGGATGAAATGTCGATGTGTGGTTCAGTTTCCTCTATATGCATTGGATAAAAACTGATGATTATTTGCGATGCATTTATGTGAAGCAGTATTTTATTGGTGTTGCTGGTTAAGATAAGTATGATGTAATTATTTTATAGACTAATATGTTGCTTTATCAATAATGCCGTGCCTCATTTTATAAGCTATTTGTTTTGAATGTAAAGTAGTTAAGTGGGAGTTTAAACTAACAAGAGATTTCATAAGTAGAGCAACTTCCTTATGCTCGGGCAGCCGAAAATATGTTTGTGTGCACACTTTTGGGCCTTTGGGGACTCCGTAGAATCACCGCAGACAATTACATTTCGGGAAGTTAGTTTGAGACTCGCATGTAAAGTTTCACGCTATTTTTTGTTAAATGAAAGTTAAAACCTTTCACTATCACTCATATAACTTTGTCTCTGGTCTCTTCTCTCTCTC